>NC_052158.1:8372454-8490710 GCF_902713615.1 Scyliorhinus canicula
GTCCTATTTCATGTGTAATTTTCTTTGAGGTTGTCAGTTTTTGAGTTTATTCTTTCTTTCCTGTGTTAAAATATTAAGATCTTACCTTCATAGTCACAAATTCTCTTCCACTCTGAAACAGAAATAACCAATTAGACGGGAGAAATCGGAGTGATTTCATGTATTGATAATTCTACAGGATGTGTTTTACAGACATTTTTAAATATGGGGTCAGATTCTCTGGCCTTCCCACAGTGTGTTCCTCGGTGTCAGGAAGCGGCCCCCCATTGGCCGACGGTGGGATCCTCTGGTCTCGTCTCTGTCAATGGGATTTTCCATTGAATCAACCTCACACCGCCGGGAAACCCGGGAGTGTGCCATCGACGGCACTGGAAGATCCCGCTGGCATGAACAGCTGGAAGATCTCACCCATAATGGCTACCTCTTCATACCCCTGTGGCATCACCCATTGCAAGGTAGAAGCTAAGAACTAGAATTTTATTACAAAGGCAGTTAGGAAACTTCCAGACCCACCTCAATAAAAAGAAACAAAAGTTGTGTGATTATCAATCCAGAGTTTTTTTGCAGGGGAGGGGGGGAGGAAGTGGGTGAGGGAAGGGGTGAAATTGTGGGATGGAGTCAGGCCTGCCAACCTGGAAGAGCTGATCCTTGGTCCTTTTTATTTATTTACAGGATGTGAGCGCCGCTGACATTTGTTGCCCATCCCTAGTTGCCTTGGAGAAGGTGGTGGTGAGCTGCCATCTACCATTGCAGTGCCTGAGGTGTAGGTACACCCATAGTGCTGTTAGGGAGGGAGCTCCAGGATTTGGACCCAGTGACAATGAAGGAATGGCCGATATATTTCCAAGTCAGGTTGGTGTGTTAATTGGAGAGGAACCTCCAGCTGGCGAGGTTCCTCTGCCTTCTTCCTTTGTCCATCTCGCTGGTAGTCGTCGTGGGTTTGGAGGATTCTGTTTGAGGAACCTTGGTTAGTTCCTGCAGTGCATCTTGTAGATGGTGCACACGGCTGCCACTGTCCATCGGTGGTACAGGGACTGAAGGTTTGTGCAAGGGGTGCCAAGCAAGCGAGCTGCTTTTTCCAGGATGATGTTGAGCTTCTGGAGTGTTGTGAGAGTTCCACTGATCAAGGCTTGTGGAGCATATTCCATCACACTCCTGACTTGTGCCTTGTAGATGTTTGAAAGGCTTTGGGGAGTCAGGGGGTGAGCTTCCTGCTGCAGAAATCCTCGCCTCTGTAGCCAGAGTATTTATCTGGCTAGTCCAGTTCAGTTTCTGGTCAATGGTAACCCCTATGTTGTTGATAATGTGAGATATAGCGATGGGAATGCCATTGAATGTCAAGGGTCGATGGTTAGATCCTCTCGTCATGCCTGGCACGTTTATGGCGTGAATGTTACTTGTCACTTGTCAGCCCAAGCTTGGATATTGTCCAGATCTTGCTGCATTTGGACATGGGTTGCTTCATGTGGGTGGGCATATGCTGAGGCGGGCTGGTAGAATACCTGCCTTGGTTCTCTGGAACTTCATCCCAGTTATAAAGGCAGTGAGGCCCTCTAGCACTCACCTCTCAGACCCCCTCACTCACCTTGGTCCCTCACATCTTCCAATTACCAACTCATGCCCCACAGCCATTCTCCATGCCCTCCAATACTGTCTCACATGGGGAAGACCTTTTCAACTTACCTCGTAAAAGTTCCCAACTCCAGGCTGTGATTTCCAATTCATCTGACAGGCAGCTCCGAAACCTTATAATAGCAAATGGATCACTTGTTGGACTGAGGAAGTTTCAGGGAGTTGGGAACAGTTAGTGTCTGGTAATATTTGGGATTGTGAGGATCTGTCTGTATTGTGGGTATCAGAATCTGGGCAGAATTCAGCTGACCTAATCCTTAAAGGATTCCTAAAATTGGAGTGAAAATGCAGTCCAGATTAGACCTGTCACTGCAGTGATGGGGGTTGGCAGGAAATAGTTGTGCAAGTGTAGCCCTTAAAAGTACAGATGAAGCAAGCAGCAGGTCTTGTCCATTTTCTAATGTTTCTTTGGATATCCTGTTGTAAAATCTGAAGCCAAGAAGTTTTAAGTTTCTGTTTTTTCGAATGTGTTTTATTCCAACGTTTATGAAAAGTTACAACACATAAACAATTCGGGAACCAAACTTCCCAACACACAACTATACAGTTTGTACAAATTTTTCCCCTTTTCATCCTTCCTCCCCCCACCTCAATACCCCCGCGATGAACAAACATGGTCAAACCACCTTGCCTCGAAACCCTCCGCTGAACCCCTTAACTCGTATTTGACCTTTTCCAGCTGAAGAAAGTCATACAGTTCACCCAGCCAGGCCGCTACCCCCGGTGGCGTTGCTGACCGCCACTCCAATAAAATTTGGCATCGGGCAATCAGAGAGGTGAAGGCCATGACATTGACGGACCTCCCCTCCATCAGCTCCGGTTCCCACCTCCTCCCCTACTATCCTTTTTAAGGCAGCAAACACTCCCACCCAGAAACTCTCCAACATTTCGCAGCACCAGGACATATGTGCGTGATTCGCTGGTCCACGCTACACTTCTCACACTTGTCTACCATCCTCTGAATGAATCCACCCATTCTTGCCCGAGCCACATGTACCCTGTGTTCGACCTTGAACTGTATTAGGCGCATCCTTGCGCACGAGGAGGTCACATTTACCTTTCATAGCGCCTCACTCCATATTCACCAGTTTATCTCCCCACCCAGCTCCCCTTTCCACTTCTCCTTAATCTTCACCAACAGCACCTCCCTGCTCTCCCAGCCACCTATATATGTCTCCTCTCCTGCCCTCCCCTTCCACATCCGGAAGTAACAGTCACTCCAGCAGGGTATATCTCGGCAACCTGGGGAACTCTTTTCAAACCTTCCGCGCAAGGTCCCTTACCTGCAGGTACCTAAACTCACTTCCTCTCGGGTACCTTCAGTACCTCTGTACTGACAAATCCCTCTGCCAGATACAAACCTTCACCCTAACCAGCCCCACTTCCTTCCATTTCCTATACGTGCCATCTATCCCCCCAGTCCAAAAGCGTGATTTTCTTTTTTTTTAAAATAATTTTTATTGGAATTTTTTGAAAAATATATATCAACAGAACAATAATAACAATAATAATAATAATAAACACCCTCCGGCACCCGTAACAACGCATATAACAAACCCCCCCAAACCCAATAAACAACAAAATTAATTAACAATAAGCAAATTAACTTAAACACTATCCCGCTAAACCACCCCCCCCCCCCCCCCCCCCCCCCTCCGGGTTGCTGCTGTTGCTGACCTAGTACCTCATCGTTGAGTCAGAAAGTCGAGGAAAGGTTGCCACCGCCTAAAGAACCCTTGTACCGACCCCCTCAGGGCGAATTAAACCTCTCCAGCTGAATGAATCCCGCCATGTCATTAATCCAGGTCTCCACGCTCGGAGGTCTCGCATCCTTCCACTGCAGCAAGATCCTCCGCCGGGCTACTAGGGACGCAAAGGCCAAAACATCGGCCTCTTTCGCCTCCTGCACTCCCGGCTCCACCCCAACCCCAAATATCGCGAGTCCCCAACCTGGCTTGACCCTGGATCCCACCACCCTCGACACCGTCCTCGCCACCCCCTTCCAGAACTCCTCCAGTGCCGGGCATGCCCAGAACATATGGGCATGGTTCGCTGGACTCCCCGAACACCTGACGCACCTGTCTTCGCCCCCAAGAACCTACTCATCCTAGATCCGGACATGTGGGCCCGATGCAGCACCTTAAACTGGATGAGACTAAGCCTCGCACATGAAGAGGAGGAGTTCACCCTCTCCAGGTCGTCCGCCCATGTCCCCTCCTCAATCTGCTCCCCCAGCTCCACCTCCCACTTAGCCTTCAGCTCCTCTACCGACGCCTCCCCCACCTCCTGCATTACCTGGTAGATGTCAGACACCTTCCCATCCCCGACCCACACCCCCGAAAGCACCCTATCCCTTACCCCCCGCGGGGGCAGCAAAGGGAACCCCTCCACCTGTCGCCTAGCAAACGCCTTGACCTGAAGGTACCTAAACATATTCCCCGGGGGGAGCTCAAACTTTCTCCTCCAGTTCACCAAGGCTCGCGAACCTCCCGTCAATAAACAGGTCTCCCAACTTCCTAATGCCCGCCCTGTGCCACCCCAGGAACCCGCCATCCATGTTCCCTGGGACAAACCGGTGTTCCCCCTCAGCGGGGCCTCCACCGAGCCTCCCACTTCCCCCCTGTGTCGCCTCCACTGCCCCCAAATTTTGAGGGTAGCCGCCACCACCGGGCTCGTAGTGTACCTCATTGGAGGGAGCGGCAGTGGCGCCGTTACCAGTGCCTTCAGGCTCGTGCCTCTACAGGACGCCATCTCCATCCGTTTCCATGCTGCCCCCTCCCCATCCATTACCCACTTATGTACCATCGAGACGTTAGCTGCCCAATAGTACCCAGAGAGGTTGGGCAGCGCCAGCCCCCCCTCTATCCCTGCCCCGCTCCAAAAAGACCCTCCTTACCCTCGGAGTCCCATGCACCCAAACAAATCCCAGAATGCTGCTATTCACCCTCCTAAAAAAGGCCCTCGGAACGAAAATGGGAAGGCACTGAAACAAAAACAAAAACCTCGGGAGCACCGTCATTTTAACGGACTGTACTCTACCCGCCAACGACAGCGGCAGCATGTCCCACCTTTTAAATTCCTCCTCCATCTGCTCCACCAACCTAGTAAAATTGAGCTTGTGCAGAGTCCCCCAGCTCCTAGCCACCTGAACCCCCAGGTACCTAAAACTCCTCACTGCCCTCTTTAGCGGGACCCTACCAATCCCCTCCTCCTGATCTCCCAGGTGTACAACAAACAGATCACTCTTGCCCAGGTTCAATTTATATCCCGAGAAACTCCCGAACTCAGCAAGAATTTCCATCACCTCCGGCATTCCCCCCACCGGGTCCGCCACATACAACAGCAAGTCGTCCGCATACAGTGACACTCGGTGCTCCTCCCCACCTCGCACCAAACCCCTCCACCTCCTCGACTCCCTGAGAGCCATGGCAAGAGGCACAATTGCCAGCGCGAAAAGCAAGGGGGACAGGGGGCACCCCTGCCTCGTCCCACGGTGGAGCCTAAAGGACTCGGACCTCCTCCCATTTGTCGCTACACTCGCCATCGGGGCCTCGTACAGCAACCTCACCCATTTAATAAACCCCAAACCCGAACCTCTCCAACACCTCCCACAAGTACCCCCACTCAACCCTGTCAAAGGCCTTCTCAGCGTCCAATGCCACCACAATCTCCGCCTCCTTCTACTGCCGGCATCATTATCACATTTAGCAGCCTTCGCACGTTAGTGTTCAGCTGCCTCCCCTTCATAAAACCCGTCTGATCTTCATGTACCACCCCCGGCACCCAGTCCTCTATTCTAGTGGCCAAGATCTTCGCCAGAAACTTGGCGTCTACATTCAGCAGTGAAATTGGCCTGTATGATCCGCACTGCAAGGGGTCCTTATCACGCTTCAGGATCAGGGAGATTAGCACCCGAGACATCGTCGGGGGCAGAACACCCCCCCTCCCATGCCTCGTTGAAGGTCCTAACCAACAGGGGGCCCAACAGGTCCGCGTATTTCTTATAAAATTCAACCGGGAACCCATCCGGTCCTGGCGCCTTCCCCGACTGCATGTGGCCAATCCCACTGACCAGCTCCTCCAACTCGATCGGCACCCCCAGTCCCTCCACCTGCTCCTCCTACACCCTTGGAAATCGGAGCCTGTCCAAAAACTCTCCATTCCCCCTCCCACCGCCGGCGGCTCCGACCGGTACAGTTCCCTATAAAAGTCCCTAAAGACCTCATTGACCTCTGCCCCCTGCCGCACCACATTCCCATCCCTATCCTTCACTCCACCAATCTCCCTAGCCGCGTCCCGCTTGCGAAGCTGATGCACCAGCATCCTGCTCGCCTTCTCTCCATACTCATAGACCGCTCCCTGCGCCTTCCTCCACTGTGTCTCCGCCTTTCTGATGGTCAATAAATCAAACTTGGCCTGCAAGCTACGCCGCTGCCCCAGCAATCCCTCCTCTGGGGCCTCCGCGTACCTCCTATCCACACTCAACAGCTCCTCCACCAGTCTCTCCCTCTCCCTATGGGCTCGGATGGAGATCAGCTCCCCCCTAATCACTGCCTTCAGAGCCTCCCACACCATCCCCACCTGGACCTCCCCAGTATCATTGACCTCGAGGTACCTCTCGATACATCCCCGAACCCTCCTACACACCTGCTCATCAGCCAACAACCCCACGTCCAGACGCCAAAGCGGGTGCTGGTCCCGCACCTCCCCCATCTCCACATCCACCCAACGCGGATCATGGTCCGAAATCGCAATAGCCGAATACTCGGCCTCCTCCACCCTCGGGACCAGTCCACTACTCAAAACAAAGAAATCAATACGGGAATAAACCCTGTGCACATGGGAGAAAAAGGAGTACTCCCGAGCCCTCGGCCTTCCGAACCTCCAGGGATCCACTCCTCCCATCTGGTCCATAAACCCCCTCAATACCTTGGCCTCCGCTGGCCTCCTGCCTGTCCTTGAACTAGAACGATCCAGTAGGGGATCCAGCACCGTATTGAAGTCCCCCCCCCCCATGATCAAGCCCCCCACCTCCAGGCCAGGAATGCGGCCCAACATACGCCTCATGAAACCAGCATCATCCCAATTTGGGGCGTACACATTAACCAACACCACCCTCTCCCCCTGCAGCTTACCGCTCACCATCACATATCTGCCGCCACTATCAGCCACAACCTCAGATGCCTCAAACGCCACCCTCTTCCCCACCAGATTCGCCACCCCCCCGGTTCTTCGAGTCGAGCCCTGAGTGGAAAACCTGCCCCACCCACCCCTTCCTCAGACGGACCTGGTCTGCCACCTTCAGGTGGGTCTCCTGAAGCATGGCCACGTCCGCCTTCAGCCCCTTTAGATGCAAAAACACCCGCGCCCGCTTAACTGGCCCATTCAACCTCCTCACGTTCCACGTAATCAGCCAGATCAGGGGGCACCCCGTCCCCCTCCCCCTTCGACCAGCCATAACCCATCGACTGCTCGCCCCTGGCCATCACCCATTCGGCCCGTTTCCCACGGCGATAGAACCTCACCCCGACCCCCCGACCCGCACCAACTCCTCCCTGGCCAATCCAGCAGCAACCCGGTATTCCCCACACCCCCCCCCCCCCCCCCCCCCTGCCCCCCCTCCCCCCCCCCCCAAGGCCCCTCCTAGCCGTGACTCTTCCTCCACTGTACTCCCGTGAGCCAACTAACTTCTGCTGACCCAGGCAGCTCCCGCTCTAACTCCGACCCCTCCCGATATGAGGTCCCCCCTCCTCCCCTGCACCAGCTCCTTGGCACCGCTTCAGCGCGGGAAACCCGGCCTAATAACCACACCCCTCACCACCAGCTCCACCCCCTCGTCCCGCAGCGCGGGAAACCAGAGAAAAGCCCGCGCTTTCACACTGCTCCACCCCACCAACGCAGCTCCCAAACCGCAGTCCCAACCCAACCGCCAACTCCGTACAAACAAAGACACAGATCAACCACAAACCCCAGTACCCCCCTTAGAACACAAACCCATAGCCCACATCGTCCGAAAGCGAGAGAAAAAACAGAAACAAACGGAATAACCCGCATAAAAAATGATACAAAAATAGAGAAACTCCCACAGCCCCCAATCTCTAGTTTGAGTCCAACTTTTCAGCCTGCACAAAGGCCCACGCTTCCTCCGGGGACTCAAAATAGTGATGCCGGTCCTTGTAGGTGACCCACAGGTGCGCAGGCGGCAGGATGCCGAACTTCACCTGCTTTCCGTGGAGCACCGCCTTTGTCCGGTTAAACCCGGCTTCTCCCACTTCCTACTCACCTTCCTGGCCCATCGGAGAACACACTCCCGGTCACTGAACCGATGGAACCGCACCAGCACCGCCCGTAGGGGTTCATTCGCCTTCGGCCGCCTGGCCAGTACTCTATGGGCCCCCTCCAGCTCCAGGGGCAGATGGAAGGATCCTGCCCCACCAGCGAGTTCAACATCACGGCCACATAGGCCGGCAGGTCCAACCCCTCCAGCCCCTCCTCGAGGCCCAGGATCCGCAGGTTCTTCCTCCGTGACCGAAGCTCCATCTCCTCGAACCGATCTTGCCACTTTTTATGAAGCGCCTCATGTATCTCCACCTTCCCCACGAGGGCCGAAACCTCCTCCTCGCGCTCAGAGGCCTGCTGCTGCAACTCCAGTATAGCTGCACCCTGGGTTGTCTGGGTCTCCAGCAGCTTACTCGTCGTCACCTTCAGGGATTCCAACAACTCCCCTTTCAGCTCTGTGAAATAGCGCAGAAGGGCCGCCTGCTGCTCCTCCGCCCACTGCCTTCACTCCTCAGGGGCTCCACCGGCCGCCATTTTGTCCACCTTCCCCCGCTTTTCCAGGGGAGCTGCTGCCATTTTTCTCCTCGCCCCACTTCGAGTCCGCACCATATATCCCGGGGGGTTTTGCTCCAAACACCTTTATCCACCGGGAATCGTTGAATCAGCGCCATTTGGGGCCCTTAAAAGAGCCCACAAGTCCTATTAAAGCGGGAGCTGCCGAACGTGTGGCTTAGCTCCGCATAGCCGCAACCGGAAGTCCCCAAAAGCGTGATTTTCACACAACGGCATTAACACTGACATCCCCTCTGTCCTAAAATTACTCCTCAGCTGGTTCCAGATCTTCAACATGGACTGCACCACAGGACTCTCTGAGTATCTGCTTGACACCATCATCACTCCGCCATCATTGTAGCCCTTAAGCTGGACTCTTTACAGGATTCCTCCTCCATCCTAACCCATTCCACCCCCTCTCCTTCCCACCATCGCCTCACCTTCTCCATGTTTGCCGCCTAATAGTAATGTAGCAGGTTCAACAATGCCAACCCCCCCTGCTGCCTCTGCTTCTGTAACAAGGTTGTCTTAACCTTCCCTGCCCATACAAAGTGTGAAATAATTGTATCCAGTTTTAAAAAGAAACCGTTCGGTATAAAGATTGGGAGTGTCTGGAATATGAACAGGAACCTCGGCAGAATGTTCATCTTCACCACTTGGACCCTCCCTGCCAAAGTCAAGTGCAGCTTGTCCCACCTCTTGAGATCCTCCCTTACTTCCTCCAAATTCCATTTGTGAAGCATCGCCCATTCCCTCGCTACCTCAATCCCCAGGTTTCTAAACCTGTCACTGGCCACCTGAAATGGCACCCCCCCCAAATCGGCTTGCTGACCCAACACATTCACCGGGAACACTTCGCTTTTCCCTAAATTCAACTTATACCCCGAGAACGTCCCAAGCTTCCCCAACAAGCCCATGATCCTCTCCATGCTCTCCACCGGGTCCAAGTCATATAATTGTAGGTCGTCCTCATAGTCCGACATCCGATGCTCCCTTCGTCCCCTCGTAATCCCTCGCCACTCTGCCAACCCCTAAGAGAGATTGCCAGAGGCTCAATAGCCAGCACGAACAGCAGTGGCGACAGCGGGCACCCATGTCATTGGTCCACACACTTGGCCTCGGTGCCACATAAAGCAGGCGCACCCATGCCACAAACTTCGGCCCAAACCCAAACCTTCCCAGGGTCTCAAACAGGTACCACCATTCCACCCGATCGAATGCCTTCTCCGCATCCATGGACATCACTACCTCCGGCACCTGAGCTCTCGATGGGGTCATAATCATATTTACCAGCCTCCTTATATTGCTAGAAAGCTGCCTGCCCTTTACAAAGCCTGTTTTGTCCTCCACAACCACCCCCGCGACACACCCTTCCATCCTTCCCACCACCAACTTAGCCAGCACTTTCACGTCTGTATTTAACAGTGATATGGGCCTATACAACCCATATTCCAACAGGTCCTTCCTCTTTTATGGTATTAAGGTGATCGTTGCCTGTGTCACTATCTCCGGCAACTACCCCCTCTACAATGCCTCATTAAATGCCCCCAAGAGATGTGGTGCCAGGTCCATCACAAACTCCTCATAAAATTCTGCTGGGTAGCCATTGGGCCCTGGGGCCTTTCCTGACTTCTTGACCCTTCTCCTGTCCACTATCTCCCTCAGCCCCAGGGGCTCCTATCGCGCCAGCCTCTTCTCTTCCTCTAACTCTGGAATCATAGAATTTCATAGAATTTACAGTACAGAAGGAGGCCATTCAGCCCATCGATTCTGCACCGGCCCTCACAAAGAGCACCCTACTGAAGCCCACGTAACTCCCCTTTCCCCATAACCTAATAAACCCACTTAACATTTTTTTGGACACTAAGGGCAATTTAGCATGGCCAATCCACCTAACCTGCACGTCTTTGGAGGAAACCGGAGCACCCAGAGGAAACCCATGCAGAGACTGGGAGAACGTGCAGACTCCACACAGACAGTGACCCAGCTGGGAATCGAACCTGGGACCCTGGAGCTGTGAAGTAGCTGTGCTCACCACTATGCTACCGTGCTGGAAACTCCAGTTCATTTCAGAACCGTCCCACATCCCACTCTTTGTCCTCCAAGTCCGCCCTGTACAGCTCCTTGTAGTAGTCCCTAAACTCCTCGTTTATATTCCCCAGCTCCGACACCACATCCCTTGCCATAGTTGTTCTCCAACCTCGCCTCATCGGATCAGCCTCCCTTCCCCCAACACACTCCCCCTTGGCCCCTCCCCCTAAACGGCCACCTCTCTCGGCCTTCTCCTCATCTCACTTTGTAAAAACAAACTTTTTCTCAGTCTGTTATCAACACTTTTATCTCCCTATTTCTCACCTTTCTTTCCTCTCCTGCTCTGAAACTGCTGACTTTTGCCGGTTTATATTTTTATAGACAGACAATATTTCAATCTGGTAACGATTTTTCACAGAGTGGTTGACAACCTTTTTACCTGAAGTGTCTTTTTTTTAAAAAAAAGTTGCCAATAATAAAAACTACTATAGATATGGGATGAAAATTCGGCATTTAAAAAAAATACTGGAAAATTGCAACATGCCTTTGGTAGAATGTATAATTTGCATTAAAAAGTAACAAAATATAATTTGTAGTACACCCGGGTGATCAGGAGGAGGGAATTGTGAGACTCCCATTTAAGAGGGCAGTGAAGAGTTTCAGATACCTGGGTGCAGGTGGCCAGGAGTTGGGGGACTCTCCATAAGCTTAATTTTACCAAGCTGGTGGAGCAGATGGAGGAGGAATTTAAAAGGTGGGACATGGTGCCGCTATCGTTGGCGGGTAGAGTGAAGTCCGTCAAAATGACGGTTCTCCCGAGGTTCTTGTTCCTTTTTCAGTGTTTGCCCATCTTTATCCCTAGGGCCTTTTTTAGAAGGGTGACTAGCAGCATTATGAGCTTTGTTTGGGCGCATGGGACCCCGAGGGTGAAGAGGGTCTTCTTGGAGCGGGGTAGAGATGGGGGGGGCTGGCGTTACCCAATCTCTCGGGGTATTATTGGGCGGCCAATGTGTCGATGGTGCGCAAGTGGGTAATGGAGGGGGAGGGGGCAGCATGGAAACGGATGGAGAGGGCGTCCTGTGGAGATACAAGCCTGGGGGCCCTGGTAACGGCGCCGTGGCCGCTCCCTCCTACGAGGTATACCACGAGTCCGGTGGTGGCGGCTACCCTCAAGATTTGGGGGCAGTGGAGGCGACATAGGGGAGAAGTGAAGGGCTCGATGGAGGCTCCGTTAAGGGGGAACCATAGGTTAGTCCCGGGGAACATTGATGGGGGGTTCCAGGGTTGGCACAGAGCGGGCATCAGACAGCTGAGGGACCTGTTTATGGATGGGAGGTTTGCGAGCCTGGGGGAGTTGGAGGAGAAATTTGGGCTCCCCCCAGGGAACATGTTCAGGTATCTGCAGGTAAAGGCATTTGCTAGGCGGCAGGTGGAGGGATTCCCTTCGCTTCCCGTGAGGGGGGTGAGCGACATGGTGCTTTCGGGGGTCTGGGTCAGAGAGGGGAAGATATCTGATATCTACAACGTTATGCAGGAGGCGGAGGAGGCGTCAGTAGAGGAGCTGAAAGCTAAGTGGGAGGGGGAACTGGGGGAACAGATCAAGACGGGACATGGGCTGATGCCCTGGAGAGGGTTAATTCTTCCTCCTCATGTGCGCGGCTTAGCCTCATCCAATTCGAGGTGCTGCACCGGGCCCACATGACTGGGACGAGGATGAGTAGGTTCTTTGCGGGTGAAGACAGGTGTGTCAGGTGCTCGGGGAGTCCAGCGAACCATGCCCATATGTTCTGGGCATGCCCGGCACTGGAGGAGTTCTGGAAGGGGGTGGCAAGGACGGTGTCAAGGGTGGTGGGATCCAGGGTCAAGCCAGGATGGGGACTCGCGATTTTTGGGGTTGGGGTGGAGCCGGGAGTGCAGGAGGCGAAAGAGGCCGGTGTGCTGGCCTTTGCGTCCCAGTAGCCCGGCGAAGGATCTTGCTACAATGGAAGGATGCGAGGCCCCCAAGCGTGGAGACCTGGATCAATGACATGGCGGGTTTCATTAAGCTAGAGAAGGTCAAATTCGCCCTGAGAGGGTCGGTACAAGGGTTCTTTAGGCGGTGGCAACCTTTTCTCGACTTTCTGGCTCAACGATAGGGTACGGGGACAGTAGCAGCAGCAACCCGGGGGGGGAGGGGGGGAGGGGGAGGGAAAGGGGGGGGGAAGAGGGAGGGAAAAGGGGGGGGGGGGACGATGACTATGTTTGTTTATTTAATTTTAATTTATTTTTAAGTTCTTTTGTTGTTCATTGGGGTTGGGGGGGGTGGGGGGATGTGATACATGCGTTGATACGGCCTGGGGGGTGTTACAGTTATTATGGGTTATTTTGTTGCATTTCGTTGTTTGTCATTATGTTTTATATTTTCTGTAAAAAATTCCAATAAAAATTATATAATAAAAAAAAAGTAATAAAATATATGTACTGAATTCATGTATTAATTGAAAAAAACACAAATTTAAATAGACCTATCTCCGGATTATCATGTTTTTTGACGTTCCTTGAAATATCATTTCATCAGTAAAGACATCTTTCAAATAAACTTTAATTTTAAAGTGCCTTGAATTAAGGCTATTTTTTCAGTAATTCATATTTGTGATAAAAAATTCTTCAAATAGCACATAAACAATAATAATAAATGACCTAGACTACACGAGAAACATTGTAACCCGGTTCATCTGGAAAATACATCCAGTGATTTTCACTGCAGTAAAGAGGCAGGATCACAACACACATCAGAATGAGAATCTGACACTAACAGGAGCTGGTGATTGTCTGACTAATTACTGGAAACATATTTGAGCATTCTGATACTAGATATTGTTGGAACATGTATGTGCTGCTGGGATTAGCGTAATAAAATTTTTCTTAATTTAAAAAAAATATTCTTCCTTCTTAACCTGTTAAATCTATATTAAGTTTCTGCAATCATGTAAAATCTGTAATTTTAATTTTGTAATCATGGGTAGAAACAAACTAACGCCAAATTATGTAAAGAAGATTTGAGTGACTAATTTGTTCCCCTGTAATTTGTGGTCAAATTGAACTATAAGTTTGAGTGAGTGTTTCAAAACAAAAAGACATACAATGTATTAGCTTTGTTGTCAATATTTATAAATAACTGATCATAAAAGATAAAAAAATGTAAATGTATTTTAGTAAACTTGTAATCATTCCAAAACCAACATTCATTGTAGTTTGTGAACATTTTAGCACAAAGCTCTTACCACATTCTATGAAAGCTCTCCGAAGTTCCAGCTCTGGAAGATATAAAATCATTACCATATTAGAAACTATAATTTAATTCATCAGCTGCTTTCACTGAAATAATTTGAATAGATATGATGATTTTTCAATTAAAGTAACTTTTTACCAGTATATCAAACGTTTATCATCTCTAAGTGTTTCAGTGATAGACTGTGCTACAGTTTAGGGACTGCAGTGGTATAATGTGGAATTGGTTTATTTCTAGGAAGGGTGAAGCGGGAGGAGGAAGAATAAATTAAAACAACAACGTTTCTGCACACAAGAAAATACTGAGGATTCTGAAATAAAAACAGAAAATGCTGGGAAATCTCAGCAGGGTGGGCAGCATCTGGAGAGAGAGAACATAGATAACATTTTGAGTCTGGATGACTTTTCTCCAGAGCTCTGAAGAAGAGTCGTACAGTCTCGGAATTTAACTCTATTTTCTCTCTCCACAGATGCTGCCAGAACTTTATGGATTTGGAAAGAAAGGATAATGTTTTAAAAAGAAAATTAAATAGTACACGCAGTACTATTAAAAGTCTACTTAAAAAGTAGACAACAAAACATGAGTTGCTATAAAAATACAACAAAAAGAAAATGCAGGGAGTGCATCAGTCATTGGAGGGTCATGATCCTGAAAATGAGGTAAAGACACCAGGAAATAATATATCAAGAACTGGGAGACAGGTGAGGCTAATAGATGAGAATTAACAGCTTACAGATGAAGAATTTCTTCATCTATCTGTGGTAAATTATGGAATTAAATGTGAAACACCAAGCAGGCCTTATAAAAGATAAAGATAAGAGAATAAAGATAATGGAGTATCAGGAAATGGTCAATATGATACCTGAATTGTCTCTGCCAATTCTTGCAAGTAAAGATTGTGGGAAATATTCAAATGCAGTCTAACTAAAACAGGCACAAGACATTATGCGATACAAATTGTAATCAAGTAGGAAATAAGTAACAAAACAGATGAAGCCCTATTTAATATTATAGGGAGCTTCAGCATCATTGGCTGCCCCGCGATGTGAGGGTGCTGTTTATGCCCTTGGTCTTCATGTGGCTGAGAAGGCTGATTCTCAGCCTGCAGATCTTTGGAACCATGGGACATGAAATTTGAGGATGCTGGTGAGAAGACCTAAACACTCCTTCTCGGTCAGCGCATATCTGGTCTCAGTGGGTGTCATTGCCCGTGACGCGTATGCTACTGGTACCCAGGATGATGTGCCGTCTCTTTGAAGCAACACCACCCTAATGCCATCCTGACTCGCATCTGTGGATATCTTGGTCTCTCAGTCTGGGTTAAAGAATGCAAGGACAGGTGCAGGGGTGAGCTTGGCTTTCAGCTCCAGCCACTCTGTTCGGTGCTCCGCCTTCCACTCAAAGGCAGTTGATTTTTTCACCAGGTTGCATAGGGCCGTTGTGTGTGTGGCCAAATTCAGGATGAACTTGCCAAGAAAATTGACCATTCCCAGGAATCGCAGTACTGCCTTCTTGTCCTTGGGGACTTTCATTGCCTCAATGGCTTTAATTTTGTCTGTGTCCGGGTACACACCGTGTTGCAAAATCTGATCGCCCAGGAACTTCAGCGTGGATGTCCCAAAACAGCACTTGGACCTGTTCAGCTTGAGGCCATGTCCATGTGAGCGTCGGAATACTTTCTTGAGTCGCGACACATGTTCCTCTGGGGTTGTGGACCAGATTATAATATCGTCAACGTAGACACGAACCCCATCTATTCCCTCTATCACCTGTTCCATGATGCGATGGAAAATCTCTGATGCCAAGATGATGCCAAATGGCATTCGACTGTAGCAGAATCTGCCAAAAGGCGTGTTGATGGTGCAGAGCCTTCTGCTGGATTCTTCAAGTTGGATTTGCCAAAATATTTGGGATGCATCCAATTTTGTGAAGAAGCGTGCGTGTGCCATCTCACTCCTGATTTCTTCCCTCTTCAGGATGGGGTAATGTTCCCGCATAATGTTTTTGTTTCGATCCTTGGGGTCAATGCAGATGCGTAGGTCCCCCTAAGGCTTCTTTACGCACACCATCGAGCGGACCCAGTTGGTTGATTCAGTAACCTTGGCGATGATGCCTATTTGTTGTAGACTTGTGAGCTCTGCCTTCAGGTGCTCTCTCAGTGGAGCAGGGACTCGTTGTGGTGCGAGGACCACTGGCTTGGCATCAGGCCGCTGTAGAATCTTGTACTTGTACGGCAGTGTGCCCATCCCGCTAAATACATCTGGGTACTGGGTCAGGATGTCGTCGATGCAGGCCTGAAGATCCAAATGGGTCGGCGTCGTGGTGTAGACCCTTTCAATGAGATTCAGTTGCTTGCAGGCGTGCGCACCTACCAGGGACTGGCTCAACAATCTCGAAGCGTAAGTTTGCATGTGTGTGCCGGCTGGACACCTGCAGATTGCGTTTCCATTGTTGTCCAGGGGTTTGCAGGCAGCTGGAAGGATTGTGGGGCCCTTCTTGATTCTCTTGAAGCCCACCTGCAAAATCAGGTTGGCGGAGGTATTTGTGTCCAGTTTGAACTGGATGGGGCAGTGGTTGACCTTCATCACTGCATGCCATTCGTCCTCGGAATCCACGGCCAGGATTGATTGGACTCGCGATGTGTCCGGTGTGGCATATTCGCACTTTGTAATAATGCCCACTCAGTAAGTGTTATCCAGGTATTCATCATCTGAATCCGTTGCACTGTCTGGATCAGAGTCATGCATTCGGTGTTGCACACTTCTGATGCGCAGCTGCCTTTGGCAGTTTTCGGCCGCTTTGTGTTCCAATCGCATTGCGCATGCGTTGGGCCCCGGGAAGAGCGCGCAAAATAGCTGCTTTCGTCAATGTGGAGGCGCTGCATCCGGGAGATGGCCTGAACACTCTCCACCTCATGGGAGGCTTGTTTTTCACTTTCTGCCGTTTTGTACTGTGAATAGCGATTTTTAGAGTTCTCATGCACAGAACACATTTCAATCGCGACTGGCAGGGTCATGTGGTTGATTTTCAACAATTGTTGACGCAGAGGATTAGAGTGGACTCCAAAAACGATTTGGTCTCTTATCACGGAGTCAGTGATATCACCAAATTTGCAGGTTTGCCCTTAGTCTAAGGTTAGATAGATAGGAGTTGAAGGATTTGTCTTTACCTTGCATCCTCTGCTTGAAGATGTAGCGCTCGTAGATTTCGTTGGTGTCCACCTCGCAGTGGCTGTCAAATTTATCCAGGATAGTTTGGTACTTCGTTTTGTCCTGCCCTTCGGAAAAGTGAAAGGAGTTGAAGATCTCTATCGCATGGTCACCCGCAGTGGTGAGTAGAAGAGATATCTTCTGAGCATCGGCCGTGTCATTGAGGTCGGATGCTCCCACGTATAGTTGAAATTACTCCTTGAATTATCGGCAGTTGAGCTGATGAGGCGCCTGAATCTTGTCCATTGTGCCTGTATTCAGTAGCTGGTTGTCATGGATCTTGCTGAGCTGAACTAAATAGATTGAACAGTCACTCCTGGTATCATGTTGCGTTCTGCTGCTTCGGATAACACAGGCTGCTACTTGATGCAGTCTTAACTAAAGAATGCTCCAGACTCTGAAATTAGTTCAACGTGTTTATTGAACTATTAACACAGTTTTCAAATGAGTTTGACTCTCTGCTAATTGGGGAACTCACGGCCGAGGCTGCACGTCGCCACGTTTTGGACACTGAGGAGCTCCACTCACCAGAATTCCTCAGCACAGCGAGAGATCTCCGAGGTCCCATAATCGACCTCTGAACTCCCCCCCCCCCAGCCTAAACACACTATGGTAGGATCCCTGGCACACTCTGTACCCCCAACACCCACACAGGGCACCCACAGTCCAATCGTGCAAACAATGCCAGCTTTGCACCTTGGCAGTGTCAAGCTGGCAGGGCCCCAGGATGCCAAGCTGGCATTACCAGGGTGCCCAGGTGGCACCAACAGTGCAGCCAAGGGCCTCCAATTCCCCTGGGAGATCCCCACGAGTGCCGTTCCACCTGGTCCTCGTTTGTGGGGCCAGTACCAAACGGCTTTGGCCAAGGTCTCTGCAGCGAAGGGGATAAATCCCAAAGCCTCAGGTACCTCAGGGATCTGCACATTAAAGTGAGACTAACTGCCTCGCTCTAATATGCAGGTTTGCCAAAAAGTGATCCCTCCCACAGTGGACGGGATTTACATCGCAACGTCTCACAAGATCGCGTTGAATCTCGTGAGGCTGTCGTAGAAGTCTACCAATTCTGTCCTGGTGCCACCATTAGGGCGGGATTCTCCGTCCCGCCAGCCCCCTTTTCCGGTGCAACGCTCACCCACCGGTAGCGGGATCATCTTTCCGGCAGCCGGCCAATGGGGTATCGCACTGTGGCCACCTCCACGCTGTCGGGATATCTGTGGGCATGTACTGCTGGCGAAGCGAAGGATCCCACCGACAGAGAATCCCACCCTTAGTCTCTGAAACGCAGAATCCCGCCCCTGGGGTGGGTTTCTCCGCCCCACCGTGCCAGCTTTCTGGTATAACATGCCGTCGGGAGTCTGTCTCGCCATCTAGTCAATGGGGTTTCCAATTGTGGAGCAGCCCTACACCGTCGGGAAACCCCTGGGCTGCCGGCAAAAGGGAGCATCCCGATGGCAGAGAATTCAGACCCTGGTCTGTGGAACTGGAGAGTTCCACACTAGTTTTCTGAAAGAGCCACACTTTGCCAAATTCAGGTAAGGTTCTCCCCTCAGTTTTTTACTTCAATGTGATCAGCTTTTCTCACCGTCTCTCCCCAAACATTTAACATTGAAATAAATCTAATCGTGTTTCCACATTTCACTAGTATAATTCTGTGATCCTGAAATTCTTCTGGGTTGTTCCCATCTCTCAGTTGAACCTTTATGGGGACTGGGAGAACGCAAAGAGATTTTCAGGCCTCTATCAATGTTGTTTTTTGTGTTTATTACACTGAGAATGTACCTTTAATTTGTTGATAGTGTTTCCAACTCCAATAAATCACAGCAGAAATGCCACAAATTAGACAGCAAATGGTCACGAGTAATGGCACCAACCAATCAGGGAGTGCAGGGAAAACATCACCTGTGAAGTAAACACTAGTGAATTAGATAATGATTCTATCTTTAAAATATGCCATGAGAATTATTATTTTAGAATTTTCAATATTAGTGGAAGTTCCTGAAGTAGAACACACTCAGATCTTCTGGTAGCCTTCTGCCTTACTTCACACAAACACAGAATTGTTACGGTGCAGAAAGAGGCCATTTGGCCCATGTTAGGATACCAGACTATTCCCCAACATTTGTTAGGATAGGTCCATAACCAGTGTCTTCAACTTAAATGAGGCAATTATAATGGTATGAGGGAGGAGTTGTCTCAGGTGAGCTGGTAAACAAGCGAAGATACAGGTCAGTAGATGAGCAGCAGCAGATATTTAAACAGCTGGTCCAAAATGCTCAGCAGGAACTTATCCCAATCAAAAGGAGGCAGACAAAAGGTGGGTATCTATCGGTTACCTTAACTTTTTTCGTGAGGAAAATGTTTGATCATAATAATAATCTTTATTATTATGACAAGTAGGTTTACATTAACATTGAATGAAGTTACTGTGAAAAGCCCCTAGTCACCACATTCCGCCACCTGTTCGGGTACACGGAGGGAGAATTCAGAATGTCCAAATGACCTAACAGCACATCTTTCGGGACTTGTGGGAGGAAATCGTAGCACCCGGAGGAAACCCACGCAGACACAGGGAGAATGTGCAGACCCAAGCCGGCGACAATCACCCAGGCCACTGTGGATAAACTATGCCAGGTTTTCAATACACACAGAATTCCTGAGGTATTGATATCCGATAGCGGCACGGCGTTTAAAGTGCGGAGCTCGTGGCTTTCGCCTGCACCAATGGGATTTGACATGTGGGGACTGCTCCCTACCACCCAGCTTCAAATGAACTGGCAGAAAGAGCGCTCTAAACATTTAAGCTGGGCATGAAGAAGCTGGCAACTGGATCCTGGGACACTCGCTTGCCGCATTTTCATTTCTTTAATCACAGGACACCACATGCCACGACGGGTGTCGCACCAGCAGAGCTCTTGGAGGTCCGTCGACTCCACACCTGCCTGAGCTTGGTAATCCCCGATCTAGGTGGGAGAGCATGCCGGAACCAGGGCCAGTCCAAGATCGGCACCTGTCACCGTCCACTGGCCCGCACATTCACCCCCGGTAACAGCATGCAGGTCTGGAACTTCAGGGATGGGGCCGTTTGGCAGCCACAGGGCCGGTATCCTACAACATCAGAGTGCAAGGACGGGAATCCAATCGCCATGTGGATCACCTTTGGAGCTGTGTGCCGGACATCCCTGAACAGCCTGCCCCTCCTGCGGTTCCAGCTCCAGCAGGATTGCCGCTGGCCCTTCCACCCCTATTGCCATCACCACCGGCCCAGTCTGAATTGTGGTCGAAGACAAAATTCCCCCAACTGAGGATGCTCTGATGGTGGACAAGGATCCACTCAGAACTGAGTTGGAGACAGAGATGGACGCGCTAACCCATCCGATGGTCCTGCACCAGCAATGGCCGCCGGGCCGGATATGCTGCCTCGGCGTCGGCGGTCATCATGAAAGCGCCGCTCTCTGGTCTGGTACATGCCCCCCAGGGGGCATACCAGAGGGTCAACCCCGATCTAAACGGACCAGAGGCCTAGGACATGTTTTGATGGACATGGACACATCTCCAGACTTGAGGAGGGTGGGATGTTATAACCCCAGCGGAGATCACAGGATAGGAACCATCCAGTTTCCCTTGCCCACGGGGAATATGAACTTCCCCGGTAATGGGTGGGGCTTCCCATTAACAGGAGTGGCCCCTCTAGCATAAAAACCCTGACCTGGGAGCATGTTGGGGAAGGAAATCTTCCGGGGAGTGGTGGCGTTTGACTGTAATCAGTAATAAACATCTTTGTGCTTTTCTAAACAACTATTTATGCGTGACTGTTTATCTTAGATTTTTATTATTGTCACAAGTAGGCTTACATTAACATTACAATAAGGTTACTGTGAAAATCCTGGATCTAACAATATACAAAGTGTCATGGGATAGTGGTAGACCAGAGGACTGAGAGGTTTTTAGGAACTGGCAGCAAAAGACTAAAAAGCTCATAAGAAGTATAAAATCAAAAACAGTAAGAGTTTCAATGGATATATAAATAGGAAGCAGGAAGCTAAGGTAAATGTGGGACCTCTACTGAACGATGCTGGTGAATTAATAACATCAAACAAAGAAATGGTGGATATGCTAAATACATTTTTTGCATCAGACTTCGCTGTGAAAGATAGTGAAAGTATCCCATAGATACCAGATGGGCTGATTTTAAATAACATGGTAGACTTCCAAAAATCCCAATCACAAGGAATAGAGTAGGAGAGAAACTCAAGGGGCTGAAGGCAGACAACTCGCCAGGACCCGATGAACTGCACACTTAGGATTTTAATGGCAGTGGCTGCAGAGAGAGTGGGCCCATTGATTGAAATTGTTCAGAACTTGCTAATTTCCAGGGGAGTACCAGAAGATTGGCAAGCAGCCAGTGTGACTCCCTTGCTCGAATAGGGAGAAAGGCAGAAGGTAGGGAACCAAAAGCCAGTTAGGTTAACATCTATTATTGGCAAGATGCTGGAGTCAATAGTCAAAGAGGAAATAGCTATCATTTAGGAAAGCTGAATATAATCAAACCTAGTCAACATGGTTTATGAAAGGTAAATCATGTTTGACAAATTTGCTCAAACTGTTTGAGGATGTTATGGGGAGAGTAGATAGAGGGGAACCTGAAGATAATTTTCTTCATTGTCACAAGTAGGCTTACATCAACACTGCACTGAAGTTACTGTGAAAAGCCCCCAGATGTAGTGTATTTAGATTTCCAAAAGGCATTTGACAAGGTGCCACAAAAGAGGCTGGTGCATAAAATAAACACTATCACTAACCTATCTCTTTTGCAGATTTGAAGATCCTCAGAGGCCCGTGGAATGGACCTGATGACCTGACCCATACGTTGAAGAGGCCCAAACTGGAAGTCCACCCCGACCTCAATTTGGACCCGACCCGGACCTCGGAGCACTGGACCTGGCCTAGGTACCGACACCAGCCCCCAGACTGCTCGATCAAGCCGCCGGAGCTACCAACCCGGCCCCCGCTACGAGACCCACCCAGCGATCCGACCCAGAGAGGTCCGCCCAGCGATCCGACCCAGAGAGGTCCGCCCAGCAAACCGACTTACCGAAGGATGGAAGGAAGAAACCACGTGGAAGCCCATCAGGCCTACTCCAAGGCCTGACTCCAGGAGCGCCAATGAGACCACCAAAGCTGGAACAGAACAAGGGACCTGGCCCAGCCTGACCCAAAAAGCCCCTGCCTGCAACCCATACCCGGAATAAAGACCCCTGAAACACCCGCGCGAGGACCCAAATGTGCAGCAAGGTAGACCCGTCCTCGTCAGGCCCAGCCTGATCGCAAACAAGCCCTCTCGGCAACTCCAAGATCACGACCAGCACCCGGGACCCTGCCAAACGAGACCCGAAAAAAGAAACTAGCGCCCCGGCCCCCGCCAGACGCAACCACCTACCTTCCACAAGGTTAGTCTTCTCTCATCAGATCCTGGGACCATCCAGACACAGCCTCCGACTGGGGAAACGCGGCGGTCTGCAGGTGAGTCTAAAGCCACGTGGTTTCAAAGCTCCTCTCCCCAGCACACTCCTGGCAAACATCCAAGCAATCGAAAACAAGCTAGATAAACTTACCGCTAGACTTCCCCTTCACAGGGAAATAAGAGACTGCTGTGTGCTCTGTTTCACAGAGACTTGGCTCACCCCTGCCTCACCGGACTGTGCCATACAACCTGACAGCTTCTCAATTTACTGGGTGGACTGCAAAGGGTGGTGGAGGTGGTGGAGTTTGCCTCCTCATCAACTCCTCTTGGTGCTCGGATGTGGCAAACCTGGTGACCGACTGCCGTCCGGACATGAAATACCTGACTGTGAAGTGCTTCCTGTACTACCTTCCACGTGAGTTCACTTCAGCCATTATTACAGCGGTCTACATTCCACCCCAGGCAAAGTAAAGAAGACGCTCGATGAATTGTACACAGTTATAAATAACAATAAACAGAATACCCGGAGGCTTTGTTCATCATGGGCGGGTCTTCAACCAGGCCAACCTCAAGTGTGTACTGCCAAAATTCCACAAACACATCTCCTGTCCCACCAGGGGCGACAATACTCTCGACCACTCCTATACAAAAATCAAGGGCGCCTACCAAACCATCCCCCCACCGCATTTTGGAAAATCGGACCATAAGATAATGCTCCTTCTCCTGGCATACAAGCAGAAACTTTAGTGGGAGAATCTGATTGAGAAGGTTGTATAGTGCTGGTCCGAGGAAACAGAAGAGCTCCTATGTGACTGCTTAGAGACAGTGGACTGGTCCATCTTTAAGAACTCGGCGACCAACCTAAACGAGTATGTCACCACCGTCACAGACTTCATCAGCAAATGTGTGGCGACTGCGTGCCAAAGAAAGCAGTACGTACGTTCCCCAACCGGAAACCCTCGCTACTGAAGGCCAGGTCTGACATCTTCAAGTCAGACGGCCCTGACCTATACAAAATCCAGGAACGACCTCCGCAAAGCCATCCGAGATGCCAAGAGATAATATCAGACCAAGCTAGAGTCAGACTAGCATTACAGACTCTCGTCGGTTGCGGCAAGGCTGAAACAACATACGGGTTACAAAGCAAAGCTGAGCAGAATCTCTGTCAGCAGCGCACCCCTCCCCGATTAACTCAATGCAGTCTATGACTGGTTCGAGAAGGAAACCATTGACCCACCACAGCAGCCCCAGACACACCCATACCCATCATCACAGCTTCCGAAGTCAGATCGGCCTCCTTGAAAGTGAACCCTTGGAAGGCGATGGGTCCGGACAGGATCCCTGGTCGCACACTCAGAGCCTGCTCAGACCAGCTGGCAGGTGTGTTAGCGGACATCTTCACCCTCTCCCTACTCCGTTCCGAGGGCCCCACCTACTTCAAGAAGACCACCAGCACGCCGGTGCCAAAGAAAAACCAGACAATGTGCCTCAATGACAATAGTCCATGGCTTTGACATTGATCGCAATGAAGTTCTTCGAAAGGTTGGTTATGAGGCACATCAACCCCATACTCCCAGAATGCCTAGAGCCACTGAAACTTGCATGCAGCCGCAACTGACACCATCTGCCTGGGCCCTACACACATCCCTGGAGCATCTCGACAACAATCAAACTCTTCTTTATTGACTTCAGCTCTGCCTTCAACACCATGATCCCAACCACGCTCAAATTAAAGCTCCAAAACCTAGGACTTAGTTCCTCCCTCTGCAGCTGGTTCCTTGACTGTCTGACCCATAGACAATAATCTATAAGGATAAACAATACCAGCTCCTACATGATAGTCCTCAATACCAGGGCCCTGCAAGACTGTGTACTTAGCCCCCCACTACACTCCCTATACAACCATGACTGCGTGGCAACATTTGGCTCCAACTCCATCTACACGTTTGCTGATGACACGACCATAGTGGGTCAAATCTCGACAACAACAGTCTGTAATGCTAGTCTGACTCTAGCTTGGTCTGATATTATCTCTTGGCATCTCGGATGGCTTTGCAGAGGTCGTTCCTGGATTTTGTATAGGTCAGGGCCGTCTGACTTGAATACAGGAGGGAGATGGAGAACCAAGTGAAGTGGTGCAACGACAACAATCTCTCCCTCAATGTCAGCAAAATGAAGGAGCTGGTCATTGACTTCAGGAAGCAAAGTATTGACCTCCCACCGCCCCCCCCCCCCCCCCCCCCCACCACCCACCCACATCAATGGTGCCAAAGTGGAGATGGTTGACAGCTTCAAATTCCAAGGTGTGCACATCACTAAAAATCTGTCCTGGTCCACCCACATCGACGCTACGACCAAGAAAGCACAATACGCCTATACTTCCTCAGGAAACTAAGGAGATTCGGCATGTTCACATTAACCCATACCAACTTTTACAGATGCACCATAGAAAGCATCCTATCTGGCTGCATCTGCCTGATATGGCAACTGCTCAGCCCAGGACCGTAAGAAACTACAGAGGATCGTGAACACGCCCAGTCCATCACACAATCCCGCCTCTCATCCATTGACTCTGTCTACACCTCCCGCTGCCTGGGGAAAGTGGGCTGCATAATCAAAGACCCCTCTGTGGTGGTATGAATAGGAGCACTGCCATTGGTGCAGAGCACTGGTCTCCCATTGGCTCTGGCTGGTCATGTGCCACTCGGCTGATTGGCTGGGACTAGTCATGTGACTGCTCACCTTGTTGGTCGAGAGGCAAGTAGACCCCGCCTCCGAGGCGGGGTATAAGTACCCAGAGTTCCCGGCGGTCGGCCTTTCACTGTAGTCGACCACCGGGCTAACATCTAGCTGATTAAAGCCTAAGTTTGGACCTTCATCGTGTCTCACGTCCAATTGATGGTATATCAATTTAATCAGCTAGAATTTTGAAATGGAGCTACGCATCAAGCCTGACTGCCTCCGCATCAGCCCGCATGCTTCGAATGCGCCTGCAACCTTTAAACATTGGCTGGCGTGTTTCAACAGTGACCTGACGACTGCAGCCAGCCAGCCCACCAAGGAGCAGAAACTCCACATCCTCCACTCGTGCGGGGCACGGCGGTATACTCAATGATTGAGGACAAAACGATTATGACGCAGCCATGGATCTCCTGAGAGAACACTTTCTCTGGCCGGTCAACGAAGTATATGCACAGCATCTCCTGACTACTAGACAACAGTTCCCTGGTGAGTCATTCGACGAGTTTTACCGGGCCCTCACGGCTCTGGGGAGAAATTGCGCCTGTCCACAAATTTCTGCGCAGAGCACATGGAACCTTTAATCAGAGACCCTTACGTTGCCGGCATGCAATCCTCCTCTATCCGCCAATGATTGCTGGAGAAGAACGCCCTCAGCCTAGCTGAGGCACGGATCCTCGCAACCTCCCTGGAGGTCACCGACCTGAACGCCAGTGCATCCGCCCCCGACCGCACGGCAACCCCTTGGACTTAATGGCACGTGCCACCTCCGTCCTCCGCTGACCCCGACCCCCCCCCAGGCCTGCGCTGCGGGACGCTCCGACAAGCTAGCGGGGCTCGTTGCTATTTTTGCGGCCTCTCAAAACACCCCCACCCGCGCTGCCCAGCCCGCTCCGCTCTGTGTAAGAGCTGCGGGAAGAAGGGCCATTACGCTGTGGTCTGCCAGACACAGTCGGTCGCTGCTGTTCCGCGCAGCGACCACGGATCGTCCCCCCCGCACTCCCCCAGACCCTCCCAGGGCCCAGCGCCGCATACTGACCTCTCCGGCCCACCTCCCGGCCCCTGCAACAGGCCCACGGCCCTCCCTACCCCCGCTCCCGGCTGCCCTGACCGGCCCGCAGACGCCGCTGACCCTGCCCCCAGCTGCCACGAGGGTCCCATGGGCGTCGCCATCTTCGGCCCCAGACGCCACGTGCGGGTCCTGGACGCCGCCATCTTGGGGCCCCGGCTCCACGTGCGGGTCCTGGGCGCAGCCATCTTGGGCCAACACGGAAGGCCCTGCCAGCGATTACTCTGCCACCGAGGATGATCTGGAACTCTCGCCATGACTTGCTTCCATCACGCTCGACCAGTCGCGACCACGCACGCTCGCCAAGACAACGATGTTGATCCAGCTCAATGGGCATGAGACGAAATGCCTACTGGACTCCTGGAGCATGGAAAGTTTCGTCCACCCTGACACGGTAAGGCGCTGCGCGCTCCCCATCCACCCAGTTAAACATAAGATCGAGTTAGCCTCGGGTTCGCACTCCATCCAGATCACCGGGTGCTGCATAGCGGACCTCACGGTCCAGGGGAGGGTTTTCAAAAACTACAAAGTCCTCATCCTCCCCCGTCTATGCGCTCCGGCACTCTTGGGCCTGGATTTCCAGTGCAACCTGCAGAGCTTGACCTTCCAATTCGGCGGCCCTATTCCCTCCCTTACTGTTTCAGCCTTGCGTCCCTCAAAGTGGACCCCCCTTCCTTGTTTGCTAATCTCACCCCAGATTGTGAACCTGTCGCTACTAGGAGCAGACGATACAGTGCCCAGGACCGGACCTTCATCGGGTCCGAGGTCCAGAGGCTCATAAAGGAAGGAGTCATCGAGGCCAGCAACAGTCCCTGGCGAGCCCAAGTGCTGGTAGTTCGGACTGGGGAGAAAAACCGGATTGTCATTGATTACAGTCAGACCATCAACAGGTTTACGCAGCTGGACGCGTAGCGTATCCTCTCCCCCATATTTCCGACCTGGTTAACAGGATCGCGAAATACAAAGTTTTTTCCACGGTGGACCTTAAGTCTGCCTACCACCAGCTCCCCATCCGCGCGAGTGACCGCATGTACACCGCGTTCGAGGCTGATGGGCGCCTCTACAACTTCCTCAGGGTTCCATTCAGTGTCACAAATGGGGTCTTGGTCTTCCAACAGGAGATGGACCGAATGGTCGACAAGTACGGATTATAGGCTACCTTCCCGTATCTCGATAATGTCACCATCTGCGGCCACGATCAACAGGACCATGACATCAACCTTCAAAAATTGCTCTGAACCGCGAAACTCCTTAATTTAACTTACAATAAGGATAAGTGCGTCTTTAGCACCGACCGTCTAGCCATCCTTGGCTACGTAGTGCGTAAAGGAGTGATAGGCCCCGATCCCGAACGCATGTGCCCCCTAATGGAACTCCCTCTCCCTAACACCCTCAAATCCCTCAAACGCTGCCTGGGCTTCTTCTCCTATTACGCCCAGTGGGTCCCCAACTACGCCGACAAAGCCCGCCCCCTCATCCAGTCCACCTCCTTTCCCCTGTCGATGGAGGCCCGCCAGGCCTTTAGCCGCATCAAAGCGGATATCGCAAAGGCCACGATGCATGCTATCGACGAGTCTCTCACATTCCAGGTCGAGAGCGACGCGTCCGATGTAGCTCTGGCGGCCACCCTGAACCAAACGGGCAGACCCGTGGCCTTCTTCTCCCGGACCTTTCCGAAATCCGCCACTCCTCGGTGGGAAAGGAGGCACAGGCAATAGTTGAAGCTGTGCGATATTGGAGGCACTATCTGGCCGGCAGGAAGTTTACCCTCCTCACGGACCAACGGTCAGTAGCCTTCATGTTCGATACTGCACAGAGCGGCAAGATCATGAACGACAAGATCTTGCGGTGGCAGATTGAGTTGTCCACGTACAACTACGATATCTTGTATTGTCCTGGGAAGCTCAACGAGCCTCCCGATGCCCTCTCCCGCGGTACCTGCGCCAGCGCGCAGATTGACCACCTCCACTCCCTCCACACGGACCTCTGCCATCCAGGGGTCACCCGCTTTTACCATTTTATCAAGACCCGCAACCTGCCCTACTCCGTCGAGGAAGTCAGGCTGTCACCAGGGACTGCCACACCTGCGCAGAGTGCAAACCGCACTTCTACCGCCCCGAGCGAGCGCATCTGATCAAGGCGTCCCGCCCCGTCGAGCGTCTCAGTATAGACTTCAAGGGTCCCCTCCCCTCCAACAGCCGTAACACTTATTTCTTGAGTGTTATTGACGAGTACTCCCGCTTCCCTTTCGCCATCCCCTGCCCCGACATGACCACAACAACCGTCATTAAGGCCCTCCTGTCCATTTTCTCCCTGTTCGGTTACCCCGCGTACATCCACAGCGACCGGGGGTCCTCCTTTATGAGTGACGAACTGCGTCAATTCCTGCTCAGCAGGGGCATAGCCTCTAGCAGGACGACCAGTTATAACCCTCGGGGTAATGGTCAGGTCGAGCGGGAGAATGGCACCAGCTGGAAGACCATCCTGCTGGCACTACGGTCCAGAGTCCTCCCTAACCCCCGTTGGCAAGAGGTTATCCCCGACGCCCTCTATTCAATCCGGTCTCTCCTCTGTACTACCACTAATCAAACACCTCATGAACATCTTCTTGTTTTCCCCAGGAAGTCGTCCTCAGGATCCCCTCTCCCGATCTGGCTGGCCACCCCCGGGCCCATCCTGCACCGGAAGCATGTGTGGGTGTACAAGTCCGATCCGTTGGTTGTGTGAGTCCAGTTACTCCACGCCAACCCGCAGTATGCGTACGTGGAGTATCCCGACGGTCGGCAGGATACGGTCTCACTTCGGGACCTGGCACCCGCCGGCGTGCGGCCTCCCACCCCCTACATCAACACCTCCCCTCCAATCCCGACTCCCCACTGCGCCCCCACGACCCAGCGCACAGACCCCCCCTTCCCCGATCACAGCGTCTCCACCACCGGCCCGGGGTACGGAGACACATCTAGGACCGGCGCTCCCGGAGTCAAGGATGACCACCGGCCTGACGTCACCGGCTCCACTGCGACGGTCCGCCAGGACACCACGGGCACCCGACAGGCTGATCGTGTCCATCTGATGCAACCATGGGACTTTATTGGACTCTATTGTAATTTTTTTGCACCCAACTGTATTCGTTTTTGTTCACTTTTGCCACGAGCCAGTGGGCAGCAACCATCTTCTCGATTGTCTCTACTCATACCACCAGTCCTCAGCCCCCCCCTCTCTCTTCCCCTTACAACACCCCCCCCCCCCCGGCTTCTTTCTCCACGAGGGGTGAATGTGGTGGTATGAATAGGAGCACTGCCATTGGTGCAGAGCACTGGTCTCCCATTGGCTCTGGCTGGTCATGTGCCTCTCGGCTGATTGGCTGGGACTAGTCATGTGACTGCTCACCAATTGGTCGAGAGGCAAGGAGACCCCCACCTCCGAGGCGGGGTATAAGTACCCAGAGTTCCCGGCGGTCGGCCTTTCACTGTAGTCGACCACCAGGCTAACATCTAGCTGATTAAAGCCTAAGTTTGGACCTTCATCGTGTCTCACGTCCAATTGATGGTACATCACCCTCCGACCCGGCTTACTCACTCTTCCAATTTCTTCCATCAGGCAGGAGATACAAAAGTCTGAAAACATGCACAAACAGATTCAAAAACAGCTTCTTCCCCACTGTTACCAGACTCCTAAACGACCCTCTTATGGACTGATCTAATCTCTTCACACATCTTCTCAACCGAGTAGTACTGCACTCCTGTGTGCTTCACCTGATGCCTGTGTCTATGTATTTACATTGTGTATTTTAAGTTTTCCCTATTATGTGTATTCTTTACATGTATGGAATGATCTGTCTGACCTGTATGCAGAACATATTGGTACCTTGGTACACATGAGAATAAAGAAATCCAATCTGATCCGAATCAACTCGAATGGATGGTGTGTAGTTGGTTCATTTGGTATATTCCTAATTGCAAATAGTACAAATTGAATTCCTTTATCCCAATCCCCTGGATAATCCTGACTAAACCCTTGACATATTCTTTAAAGCTTGATGCCACCTTTCAAACAGTCCCTGTGATTGCCAATGACACAGTTGATTTAAATATCTTTATTCCTAAATTATCCATAAATTCAGAAATAGAACAACTTTGACATAAAATTGGATCTTAGATCTGACTGTATTTCTTTTAGCAGTCCATATCTGATTAAAAAAAAAAGTTAACTCCTCTACAACCCTCTTAGCTGTAATATTTCTTAATGGAATGGCCTCTGGAAATCCAGTAGACAAATCCTGATTCCTACTTTTCGTCTCAGGAACCTGAGTAAAAGGTTCCTCAAATGCCGGAATGGTATTGAGGGTGCTTATTTGATTACCGCTTGAGGTTTCCCCATTAGCTGACATGTGTGACATGTACGGCAACATTCAACAACATCCTCATGCAGTCTCCTTCCTCCTAAATTCCCCCCCATTTGAACCTCATGCACTACCCACAAAACCTCTTTTCTTTCACCCATCCTTTGATGAACTTCTGCCACTTCTCATCTGCCTGAATGTGTAAAGGTATTCACTTGATCCCGGATGAGGCTATAATAGTTGCTAGGACACTGGACAAAACACCAATATTTTATTCAATTTAGTAAGACTGCGAGGAAAGGACGCTGTGCTCCAGGAGTGATTTCACCCACAAACAGAGATATATTGCCGGATTCCTGTTTCAGAGACTAAGGGCGGGATTCACCGTTTTGGAGGTTAAGTGCCGAAGCCGGCGTGGGAACTGTGATGTTTCACAACGGAATAATTGGCGCACAGCCCTCACTGATCCTGCGACTGGTGAGGGGTTAGTGGCCCCGCTGAGTAAAACTCCAGGCTCCCACAATATAAACATCTGAAGAATGGCCGGATCCATGGCCGGGCCTTTGCCAGGCGACGACCTGCAGCGGTCGCTCCGTAAAACATGGCGCCGGCTGTGCATGGACCTGACCTGCCAAATACTGGCCCCCGGCCACCCCCTGGCCACCCCCACCTGTACTCCCAGCCCTCGCGGAACCCCACTCCCCGGCCAGCAGTACGACTCCCAGCTGACTGTGGCGATGCTGGGCACAGTCCGCAGCCGCCACGCCGGGCCCCCAACCACTGAGACCACAAGTGAACCACATGGTCGGGAACTGACCGAACACATCGCCGCCCTTCTGCGGCGGTGAATCGCGGAGGCCCAGGAGGATAGAGGGTCAGGGTTGCTAATGATATGCCAACTCTACTTAAACACCACATGGCGAGCGACGAATTTAAGCCATTTTCGGGGTGTCGGAGGATCCTGATTTGGCATCAAGCCGGCGCCTATCACGATTCTGGCATCGGAGGCCATTCTCCGCCCAATCGCATTTCGCGATTTTACCATTGGCCGACGGTGAATCCCACCCTAAGTGTTAATGCCGGGACTGAATCGGTGGACTTCCTTGACTACTAAAGTGGCGCTGGTCCTGGAGAAATTCAGGAACAGTTAATGGGTTAGCACCAGCGCCACATGGAACTCGAGCTATTCCAATGACGAATGGTGACCGATTCGATGAGGTCGGGATTGCTACTCAAGAGACTGACAAGCTGCAGCCACATATCGGCACTCTATTCCCCACACACACTCATCCTAGCCACCAAGACGGCAGCACAAAGAGCGACACCTCAGCTCGCAGATACAGAGCTGGAGACCCTGCTGGATGCCATGGAGGAGAGGCAGACCACCCTGTATCCGGAGGGGCGGTGAGGGGGGGGGTTGCCACCCAGTGCCGTACACTGTGCCTGGGCACAGGTGGCAGACGTCGTGAGTGTCGTGGGCCTCACCGCCAGGGCCGGTCAGTGGTGCCGGAAGATGCTGCACGACCTCCTCAGGACGGCCAGGGTGAGTAGGCAGCACCATGCCTCAGACATCAACCCCCATCCCGCACACACGTAATCCCCCTATCGGCCCCATCGCACCCAGAGGGCGACCAAACCTCATCCCGCCGGCTACCTGCTCGAACTCCATCCTGCATCACATGCCAGCACCAATACAGCCGGTCATGGGCAGGTGCCCTGGCCACAAAGGCCACCAGTTCCCACCATCTGTTCTGCTCACATCCGATTGCATAATGTCTATCGTCCGAATGTCCCCATCCCGCCCAGTAGACGATGTTGCATTAAAACAGGAAGAGAGAGAGAGAGAAGCCCAGAGTGGGACCACCTCACCGTCACAGAGCGGTAAGCACTGGACCTGGTCGGTGGCCCAGACAGAGACTGTGGCGCTAACAATTGCACTCAAAGACGAGAGACATGTACAATCGATGCTTTATTGCTGTGTGATGCTATTCCTCCGGCTACAACTGTAGAATAGGGTCTGAGTGACTCACACACATATTTATACACAAGCTCCCTGTGGGCGGAGCTAGCTGGCAGGGGCTTACCGGAGGAACCTGTATTACAGATACAGCCATACATCCCCCTACTGCAATTACACATATCTACAGTGGTTATCACCACATTCACCCCCTGTAAAAATGAGTCCGGCGGGGGCGACATGTAACTATAATACAAAGGATGATATATTTACAAAAGGGTTCAAACAAAGAAAACCAAGAGTCCATCCGGTTAGCAGGTTACAGGTTGAGCCGAACCGGCGGTCGAATGTTCCGCTGTGATCGGCGTAGCTGTGGTGGCAACGTCGGTGCAGGTGCTGGCGGTGTTGGTGCTGGCTGCTGGCGGGATGACTCCGAGAGCGAGCCAAAATCTTCCGTGTCCTCCAGTGTGGACAGGGGGACGAAGGATGGAACTGGTGGGGACGAATAGGGGGGCGCCGGGGAAAAGGAGGGTGGCGCGGGAGGGAAAGGGGGCGTGGGCATGAGATCGGTACCTGAGGGAGCCAGGTCCCAGAGCGAGACTGTGTCCTGGCGGCCGTCGGGGAACTCCACGTAGGCATACTGAGGGTTGGCATGGAGAAGGCGTACTTTGTCCACCAGGGGTTCCACCTTGTGGTGCCGGACATGCCTACGGAGAGGGACTGGGCCCGGAGCCGCGACACCCTGGATGTAGACTTCCTAGGGAAGGCAAAAACACGTTCATGGGGTGTACTGTTAGTTGCGGTGCACAGTAGTGACCGAATGGAATGGAACGCGTCAGGGAGGACCTGCTGCCAGCGAGCGGCTGGGAGGTTCCTGGACCATAGGGCCAGCTGGACGGCCCTCCATACCGTCCCGTTCTCCCTCTCTACCTGCCCGTTTCCCGGGGGTTGTAGCTGGTCGTTCTGCTGGAGGCGATACCCCTGCTGAGCAGGAAATTACGCAGCTCATCGCTCATGAACGAGGATCCCCTGTCACTGTGGATGTAGTCGGGGAAACCGAACAGGGCGAAAATGGAATCCAGGGCCTTGATGACGGTGGCAGACGTCATATCCGGGCATGGGATGGCTAAGGGGAACCTAGAAAATTCATTGACCACACTCAGGATGTAGGTGTTGCGGTCGGTGGAGGGGAGGGGCCCTTTGAAGTCCACGCTGAGGCGTTCAAAGGGGTGGGACGCTTTCACCAGGCGCGCGCGATCTGGCCGGTAGAAGTGCAGCTTGCACTCGGCACAGACCTGGCAGTCTCTGGTGACTGTCCGTATTTCCTTGACGGAGTAGGGCAGATTGCGGGCTTTGATTAGATGGTACAAGCGACTGACCCCCGGATGGCAAAGGCTCTCATGCAAGGCACGGAGCTGGTTCACTTGTGTGCTGGCACATGTACCTCGGGAGAGGGCGTCTGGGGGCTCGTTGAGCTTGCCGGGGCGATACAAGATCTCGTAGTTAAAGGTGGAGAGCTCGATTCTCCACCGCAAGATTTTGTCATTCTTGATCTTGCCCCGCTGCGTGTTGTTAAACACGAAGGCTACCGACCGTTGGTCAGTGAGGAGAGTGAATCTCCTGCCGGCCAGGTAATGCCTCCAGTGCCGCACCGCTTCAACGATTGCCTGGGCCTCCTTTTCAACAGAGGAATGTCGAATTTCGGAGGCGTGGAGGGTGCGTGAAAAGAATGCCACGGATCTGCCTGCCTGGTTTAGAGTGGCGGCAAGGGCGACACCTGAAGCGTCGCTTTCTACTTGGAAAGGAAGCGTCTCGTCTACTGCGTGCATCCCGGCCTTGGCTATGTCAGATCGAATGCGGGCGAAGGCCTGTTGTTACTCGGCCGCGAGGGGAAAATGTGTGGACTGGATAAGTGGCCGGGCCTTGTCCGCGTATTGTGGGACCCACTGGGCGTAATAAGAAAAGAACCCAAGGCAGCGTTTGAGGGCTTTGGTGCAGTGGGGGAGTGGAAGCTCCATGAGGGCCGCATGCGGTCGGGGTCGGGCCCCAGTAGTCCGTTTTGGACTACGTAGCCGAGGATGACTAAGCAGTCTGTGCGGAACACACACTTCTCCTTGTTGTACGTGAGATTAAGGAGAGATGCGGTGTGGAGGAATTTAGAAAGGTTGGTGTCATGGTCCTGCTGGTCATGGCCGCAGATGGTGACATTGTCGAGGTACGGGAAGGTGGCCTGCAGTCCATACCGGTCAACCATTCGGTCCATTTCTCGTTGAAATACCGAGACTCCTTTCGTGACGCCGAAGGGAACCCTATGAAATTGGTACAGACGACCGTCTGCCTCGAAGGCAGTGTAGGGACGGTCCGATTTACGGATGGGGAGCTGGTGGTAGGCGGATTTCAGGTCAATAGTAGAGAAGACCCGGTACTGTGCAATCTGATTGACCATATCAGAAATGCGACGAAGGGGGTGCGCGTTGAGCTGCGTGTACCGGTTGATGCTCTGGCTGTAGTCCACGACCATCCTGTGCTTCTCCCTGGTCTTAACCACTATCACCTGGGCTCTCCAAGGACTGTTGCTGGCCTCGATGATACCCTCCCGAAGCAGCCGCTGGACTTCGGACCTGATGAAGGCCTTGTCCTGGGTGCTGTACCGTCTGCTCCTGGTGGCGACGGGCTTGCAATCTGCGGTCAGATTGGCAAAGAGTGAGGGAGGCTCGACCTTGAGCATCGCGAGGCCGCAAACGGTGAGGGGAGGTAGGGGCCCGCCGAATTTGAGGGTGAGGCTCTGGAGATTGCATTGGAAATCCAGGCCTAGTAAGAGTGACGCGCAGAGGTTGGGGAGAATGTACAGACGGAAACGGTCGAATTCCACGCCCTGTACAGTAAGTTTAACCAGGCAGAAACCCCGGATCGGGACAGAGTGGGAACCGGAGGCGAGAGAGATCTGCCGGTTGGCGGGATGGACCGCAAGGGAATAGCGCCTTATCGTGACTGGGTGGACAAAGCTCTCGGTGCTCCCGTTGACCAGCATTGATGTGGAAGAGGGTGCCAGGTTGAGAGGACGCGACTGGTCGAGCGTAATGGAGGCGGGTAGCGGGCGATCGGCAGTCGAGTCAGATGAGTCCGACGAGGAGCGGTAACGACCCGTGTCCCGTGGCCCCGTCCCGGGGAGGACAAAATGGCAGCATCTGGAGTAACTATGTGGGAGAAGATGGCGGTGGACAAAATGACGGCGCCCATGGAGCGCACATTGTGGGGTTGGGACAAAATGGCGGCGCCCATGGAACGCACATGGCGGTGGGGGATGAAGATGGTGGCGCCCATGGAGCGCACGTGGCGGGGGCGGCGAAAGATGGCGGCGCCCACTGATCGCACGTGGGGTCGGGGGAAGCGGACGGCAGGACCCATTGTGCGATTGGCTGAGGCGAGGGGAACGGGGGCGCGATAGTGGCAACTGTCCGGGACTGACACACCGCTGCAATGTGGCCTTTCTTGGCACAAGCTTTGCAGGTCGCGGTGCGGGCCGGGCAGCATTAGCGGGGGTGCTTCTGCTGACCGCAGAAGTAACAGCGGGGACCCCCAGGGAGCGCGGTGCGGCGAGCAGGGCAGGTGTAGTGCGCGGGGGCGGCTGCTGGGGGGAGGGCGGTTCCGGGGTCCACGAGGGGTAGGACGGGTGGGCCTGGGGGGCCATTTGCGGGGTCCACGAGGGCTAGGACGGGTGGGCCGAGCGGCTAGCGGAGTAAGATTGCGCACTACGGGAGGCGGCAGTCATTGAGAGCGCCAGAGTCTTTGTGGCCGCGAGGTTGAGGGCGGCCCCTTCCAGCAGTCATTGCCGGATGGGGTCCGATGCAATCCCTGTAACAAAGGCATTGCGCATGAGTAAGTCAGAGTGTCCCGTGGCTGTGAGGGCCCAGCAGTCGCAGTCTCGTACCAGAGGTATAAGAGCCCTCCAGAAGTCCTCAATCGACTCACCCGGCTGCTGGACGCGAGTAGAGAGTTGATGCCTCGCAAACAGGGTGTTCGCCGACTGTGCATAGTTCTCCTTGAGCAGTTCCATAGCTCTGGTGTAGTCTGTCGCATCTCGAATTAGCGGAAAGATACTGGAGCTAAGTCTGGAGTACAGGAGTTGCTTTTTCTGAGCCTCCGTCGGGGGAGGGTCCGCTGAAGAGATGGAGGCCTCGAAGACTGCCAGCCAATGAACAAAGTCTTTCCTGGCGTGAGGCGACTGCGGATCCAGCTGCAGACGGCCAAGCTTGATTCTGATGTCCATGGTGTACGGAAAATCAGGCAATAAATTGTGGCGCTAACAATTGCACTCAAAGACGAGAGACAAGTTCAATCGAGGCTTTATTGATGTGTGATGTTATTCCTCCAGCTGCAACTGTAGATTAGGGTCTGAGTGACTCACACACATATTGATACACAAGCTCCCTGTGGGCGGAGCTAGCCAGCAGGGGCTTACCGGAGGAACCTGTATTACAGGTGATGGAACCATCAATTCACGAGACACGTGCTTTAAGATATGAACAGTGACTTCCGGTTGCGGCGATGCGGAGCTAAGCCGCACGTTCGGCAGCTCCCGCTTTTAAAGGACTTTCGGGCCTATTTTAGGGCCCCAAACGGCGCTGTTTCAACGATTCCCGGTGGGGGAAGGTGTTTGGTGGAACATTACCCGGAATGGGACAAAGGAAAAGGCTGCAGCAGCTCCCCAGGAAAAGCGGGGGAAGGAGGACAAAATGGCGGCCGGCGGAGCACCCGAGGACTGGTGGAAGTGGCCGCAGGAGCAGCAGGCCTCTCTTCTGCGCTGTTTTGCAGAGCTGAAGGCTGAGTTGCTGGACTCCCTGAATGCGACTACCAACAGGCTGCTTGAGACCCAGACGGCCCAGGGGGTGGCCATTCGGGAGTTGCAGCAGCAGGCCGCTGACCGGGAGGAGGAGGCCGTGGTCCTCGTGGGGAAAGTGAAGTTGCACGAGGCACTTCACAAAAAGTGGCAAGACCGCTTGGAGGAGCTGGACGTTCTCACGAGGCGAAAGAATTTGAGGATCCTGGGCCTGGCGGAGGAGCTGGAGGGGTCGGATCTTCTGTCTTATGTGACCACGATGCTGAGCTCGTTGATGGGAGCGGGGTCCTTCCATTTGCCCCTGGAGCTTGAGGGAGCCCACAGAGTGCTGGCCAGGAGGCCTAAGGCAAATGAACCCCCGCGGGCGGTGCTGGTGCGGTTCCATCAATTTAGTGACCGGGAGTGTGTGCTGCGCTGGGCCAAGAAAGAGAGGAGCAGCAAGTGGGAGAATTCGGTAGTGCGAATCTACCAGGACTGGGGTGCGGAGGTGGCAAAGCGATGGGCCGGGTTCAACCGGATGAAGGCGGTGCTGCATGCCAAGCAGGTCAGATTTGGAATGCTGCAGCCTGCACGTCTGTGGGTGACATATAAGGACCGACACCACTACTTCGAGTCCCCGGAGGAGGCGTGGGCCTTTGTACAGGCGGAGAAGCTGGACTCGAACTAGGGTCTGGGGGCTGCGGGGTCAGGTGCACTATAGTCATTGCTGTTTTTGCTGTTGCTGTTTTTGTAACTTTGACATGTGTTTTTTATGCTGGTCTTTTGCTCTGGGGGATGGGGTGGAGCTGGAATTTGGGAGCTGCGTCAGAAGGGTGGGGTGGGGCAGTGTGAAAGCGCGGGCTTTCCTCTGGTTTCCCGCGCTGCGGGACAGGGGGGTGGAGATGGCGGTGGGGGCGTGGCCTCTACTGGGTTTCTTTCCCGTGCTGAAGCGGTGCCAAGGAGGTGTGGCAATTGGGGGATGACCCCATGCCGGGAGGGGATGGGTTCTAGCGGGAGTTGCCGGGGTCAGCAGAAGTCAGCTGACTCACGGAAGTACCATGGAGCGTGCGTCGTGGCTAAGAGGGGTCCTAGCCTGGGGGGGTGGGGGGGGGGATACCGGGTTGCTGCTGGCATAGCCAGGAAGGAGCTGGCGTGGGCCGGGGGGGTAGAGATGAGGCGTTATTGCCGTGTGGAACGGGTCGGGCGGGGCGAGCTGGCCTGGGGCGAGCAGTCGATAAGCTATGGCTAGCCGGCGGGGGAAGGGGGCGGGGTGCCCTCTGATCCGGCTGATTACCTGGAACGTGAGGGGGCTGAATGGGCCGGTTAAGAGAACTAGGGTATTTTCTCATCTGAAGGGGCTGAAGGCGGACGTGGCTATGCTCCAGGAGACCCACTTGAAGGTGGCGGACCAGGTTCGTCTGAGGAAGGGAGTGGGTGGGACAGGTTTTCCACTCAGGATTAGACGCGAAGAACCGGGGGGGGTGGCGATTCTGGTGGGGAAGAGGGTGGCGTTCGAGGCAGCTGAGGTGGCGTCGGACAAGGAGGGCAGATATATTATGGTGAAGGGTAGGCTGCAGGGAGAGAAGGTGGTGCTGGTTAATGTATATGCCCCGAATTGGGATGATGCTGGCTTTATGAGGCGCATGTTGGGCTGCATTCCGGACCTGGAGGCAGGGGGCCTGATCATGGGGGGAGACTTTAACACAGTACTGGATCCCCCACTGGACCGGTCCAGTTCAAGGACGGGTAGGAGGCCGGCGGTGGCCAAGGTGCTGAGGGGTTTATGGACCAGATGGGAGGGGTGGATACCTGGAGGTTTGGGAGGCCGAGAGCGCGGGAGTATTCCTTTTTCTTCCATGTCCAAATGGTTTACTCCCGAATAGATTTTTTCGTTCTGAGCAGGGGATTGATCCCGAAGGTGCAGGATGCCGAGTATTCGGCCGCCAAAGCAATTTCAGACCATGCTCCGCACTGGGTCGATCTGGAGATGGGGGAGGCACGGGACCAGTGCCCGCTGTGGCGCCTGGATGTGGGGCTGCTGGCTGATGAGGTGTGTAGGAGGGTCCGGGGAAGTATTGAGGGGTATCTTGATACCAACAACACGGGGGAGGTCCGGGTGGGGATGGTCTGGGAGGCTCTGAAAGCAGTGATCCGGGGGGAGCTGATTTCCATCCGGGCCCATAGGGAAAAGAGGGAGAGGAGGGAGAGGGAGAGACTGGTGGGGGAGCTCCTGGATGTGGATAGGAGGTACGCGGAGGCACCGGAGGAGGGGTTGCTGGGGGAACGGTGTAGTTTGCAGGCCAGGTTCGACTTGTTGACCACCAGAAAGGCGGAGACACAGTGGAGGAGGGCGCAAGGCGTGGTATATGAGTATGGGGAGAAGGCGAGCAGGATGTTGGCGCATCAGCTCCGTAGGCGAGATGTGGCTAGGGAAATTGGTGGAGTGATGGATGGGGGTGGGAATGTGGTACAGAAGGGGGCAGAGGTGAACGGGGTCTTTAGGGACTTCTACAAGGAACTGTACCGGGGTGGGGGGGGGGGGGGGGTGGAGATGGAGAGCTTTATGAACAGGCTACATTTCCCAAAGGTGCAGAAGGAGCTGGTGGAGGGGCTGGGGGCGCCGATAGAGTTGGAGGAGCTAGTCAGGGGGATTGGTCAAATGCAGTCAGGTAAGGCACCGGGGCCGGACAGGTTCCCGGTGGAATTTTATAAAAAGTATGCGGACCTGGTGGGCCCCCTGTTGGTGCGAGCCTTCAATGGGATGGGAGGGGGGGGCTTTGCCCCCGACGATGTCACGGGCACTGATCTCTCTGATCCTGAAGTGGGATAAGGACCCCTTGCAGTGTGGATCATACAGACCAATCTCGCTCCTCAATGTTGACGCTAAGTTGCTGGCGAAGATCCTGGCCTCAGGATAGAGGACTGTGTGCCAGGGGTGATACACGAGGATCAGACAGGATTTGTCAAGGGGCGGCAGCTCAACACGAATGTGCGGAGACTGCTAAATGTTATTATGATGCCGGCGGTGGAGGGGGAGATAGTGGTGGCACTGGATGCAGAGAAGGCATTTGATAGAATTGAGTGGGGGTACCTGTGGGAGGTGCTGGAGCGGTTCGGATTCGGGGAGGGGTTCATCAAATGGGTGAGGTTGCTTTATGATGTCCCGATGGCGAGTGTAGTTACCAATGGAAGGAGATCAGAGTACTTCAGGCTCTACCGTGGGACCAGGCAGGGGTGCCCCCTGTCCCCCTTGCTCTTTGCACTGGCGATAGAACCTTTGGCTATGGCGTTGAGGGAGTCAGGGAGATGGAGGGCTCTGGTGCGGGGTGGGGAAGAACATCGTGTATCGCTGTATGCGGACGACCTGCTGTTGTATGTGGCAGACCCAGAGGGGGGAATGCTGGGGGTGATGGAGCTGTTGGCTGAGTTTGGGAGCTTCTCGGGCTATAAGTTAAATCTAGGCAAGAGTGAGGTATTTGTAGTACACCCGGGTGATCAGGAGGAGGGAATTGGGCGGCTCCCGTTTAAGAGGGCAGTGAAGAGTTTCAGATACCTGGGTGTGCAGGTGGCCAGGAGTTGGGGGACTCTCCATAAACTTAATTTTACCAGGCTGGTGGAGCAGATGGAGGAGGAATTTGAAAGGTGGGACATGGTGCCGCTATCGCTGGCGGGTAGAGTGCAGTCCGTCAAAATGACGGTTCTCCCGAGGTTCTTGTTCCTCTTTCAGTGTTTGCCCATCTTTATCCCTAGGGCCTTTTTTAGGAGGGTGACTAGCAGCATTATGAGCTTTGTTGAGATGGTGGGGGGCTGGCGTTACCCAATCTCTCGTGATATTATTGGGCGGCCAATGTGTCGATGGTGCGCTAGTGGGTGATGGAGGGGGAGGGGGCAGCATGGAAACGGATGCAGAGGGCGTCCTGTGGAGATACAAGCCTGGGACCCTGGTAACGGCGCCGTGGTCGCTCCCTCCTACGAGGTATACCACGGGTCCGGTGGTAGCGGCTACCCTCAAGATTTGGGGGCAGTGGAGGCGACATAGGGGGGAAGTGGGGGGCTCGATGGAGGCTCCGCTAAGGGGGAACCATCGGTTAGTCCCGGGGAACATTGATGGGGGGTTCCAGGGTTGGCACAGAGCGGGCATCAGACAGCTGAGGGACCTGTTTATTGATGGGAGGTTTGCGAGCCTGGGGGAGTTGGAGGAGAAATTTGGGCTGCCCCTGGGGAACATGTTCAGGTATCTGCAGGTAAAGGCATTTGCTAGGTGGCAGATGGAGGGATTCCCTTCGCTTCCCGCGAGGGGGGTGAGTGACAGGGTGCTTTCGGGGGTCTGGGTCGTGGAGGGGGAGATATCTGATATCTACAAGGTAATGCAGGAGGTGGAGGAGGCGTCAGTAGAGGAGCTGAAAGCTAAGTGGGAGGGGGAACTGGGGGAACAGATCGAAGACGGGACATGGGCTGATGCCCTGGAGAGGGTTAATTCTTCCTCCTCGTGTGCGCGGCTTAGCCTCATCCAATTCAAGGTGCTGCACATGGCCCACATGTCCGGGTCTAGGATGAGTAAGTTCTTTGGGGGCGAAGACAGGTGTGTCAGGTGTTCGGGGAGTCCAGCGAACCATGCCCATATGTTCTGGGCATGCCCGGCACTGGAGGAGTTCTGGAATGGGGTGGCGAGGACGGTGTCGAGGGTGGTGGGATCCAGGGTCAAGCCAGGATGGGGACTCGCGATTTTTGGGGTTGGGGTGGAGCCGGGAGTGCAGGAGGTGAAAGAGGCCGGTGTGCTGGCCTTTGCGTCCCTAGTAGCCCAGCGGAGGATCTTGTTACAGTGGAAGGATGCGAGACCCCCAAGCATGGAGACCTGGATCAATGACATGGCGGGTTTTATTAAGCTAGAGAAGGTCAAATTCGCCCTGAGGGGGTCGGTACAAGGGTTCTTTAGGCGGTGGCAGCCCTTCCTCGACTTTCTGGCTCAACGATAGGGTACTGGGTCAGCAGCAGCAGCAACCCGGGGGGGAGGGGGGGAAAATGGGGGGGGGGGGGGGACTTGACAATGTTTGCTTATTTAATTTTAATTTATTTTAAATTCTCTTGTTGTTTACTGGGTTTGGGGGGGTAGGGGGGGGGTGTGTGATACATGCGTTGATGCGGTCTTGGGGGTGTTACAGTTATTATGGTGTTTCATTGTTGCTTTTTACTGTTTGTTGTTATCTTTTCTGTAAAAAATTCCAATAAAAATTATTTAAAAAAAAAATATGAACAGTGGTTTTAATCTACTTACTACAGAGCCAGCCTGTTACCCGTTGAACTCTCGATGAACTTCAGGCTGGCTCTGGACACGGTTATTTATACAGCTGTCTAGGGGGAGGAGTCATGGGCGGAGCCAAGGATGGAGCCCTCTACAAACTCCTGAGCATTCCCAGAGCTACTCCCCCTAGTGGTCGGATAATGCTACCGCGCTTACAATGGTATTGGTAAATACAGTGTGAATTACTAAGTTACATTCACCACATTCATCCCCTGCAAAAAAATCAAGTCCGGCGGGGGTGGTGGTCTAAAAAGTCAGTCTGTCCGGTGGTCGAACTGTCCGCTGTAATCTGCGGAGCACCGGGGTTGCAGCCTCTTGCGGTGGCTGGATGGGTGCTGTGTGCTGGGGTACAATGGCGGACTCCAGGGAGGGTTGTGTCCGAGCTTCATACTCTTCTGGTTCGACCGGGGACTGGGGGCGCTGGGAGCTGGCTGGCGCGGGTGCACGGAACTGGTGGAGCAAGCTCGTGGACTCGGGAGGGGGCGGCAGCATGGGGTGTAGGGTGAGGGGTCCTTCTGTGGGGGTAGAGGGGGCGCTGGATCCAGTGGGTGCCAGATCCCGGAGGGATACAGTGTCCTGACAGCCGTCAGGGAACTCGACGAATGCGTACTGGGGGTTGGAGTGGAGCAGGCGCACCTTCTCAACAAGGGGGTTGGTTTTGTGTGCCCTGACTTGTTTCCTCAGGAGTACCAGGCCCTGTGTCCTCAGCCATGCCGGAAGTGAGACCCCCGTGGTAGTGCCCCTGGAAAAAATGAAGAGCCTCTATTGAGGGGTCTGATTGGTCGCTGTGCATAAGAGGGACCTAATAGCATGGAGCGCATCTGGGAGGACTTCCTGCCACTAGGAGACTTGGAGCTTTCTAGACCGGAGGGTCAGTAGGAGGGTCAGAGAGGGAGACCGTCACGTTCTCCCTCTCCACCTGCCCGTTCCCCCTGGGGTTGTAGCTGGTAGTCCTGCTCGAGGCAATGCCCTTGTCGAGCAGGTACTGACGCAGCTCGTCGTTCATGAAGGACGAACTCCGGTCGCTGTGTACGTAGCTGGTGAAACCAAACAGGGTGAAGATACTATGCAGGGCCCTAATGACTGTGTGGGAGGTCATGTCGGGGCACGGTATAGCAAATGGGAAACGGGAGAACTCATCTACGACGTTTAGAAAGTAAACGTTCTTGTTAGTTGAGGGGAGTGGCCCTTTGAAATCAATCGTGAGGCGTTCAAAGGGCCTAGAAGCCTTGACCAGGTGGGCCCTGTCTGGTCTATAGAAGTGCGGTTTGCACTCCGCACAGATCGGGCAGTCCCTGGTGACCGCTTTTACCTCCTCATTGGAGAAAGGCAGGTTTCGGGCTCTGATCTAGTGGGCGAGCCGGGTGACCCCCGGGTGGCAGAGGTCGTTGTGGATGAATTTCAGTCGGTTAATCTGCGCGCTGGCGCATGTCCCACGGGATAGGGCATCCGGAGGCTCGTTAAGCTTCCCGGGTCGATACTTAATATCGTAATTATAGGTGGCGAGTTCGATCCTCCACCGAAGAATTTTATCCTTTTTTATTTTGCCCCTTTGCGAGTTATCAAACATAAAGGCAACCAATCTTTGGTAGGTGATGAGGGTGAACCTCCTACCTGCGAGGTAGTGCCTCCAGTAACAAATAGCCTCCACAATGGCTTGTGCTTCTTTCTCGACTGAGGAGTGTCGGAGTTCTGAAGCAGAAAGGGTACGGGAGAAAAATGCGACTGGTCTCCCTGCCTGATTTAGTGTGGCCGCTAGAGCTACCTCCTGAGGCGTCGCTCTCAACCTGGAATGGAGTGGATTCATCCACCACCCGCATGGCCGCTTTGGCGATGTCCTCCTTGATGTAGTTGAAGGCCTGGCGCGCCTCAGCTGACAGGGGAAATCGTGTGGCCTGAAACATCACCTCCTGCAAGTTCCCATGCAAGCCACCATCCTGACTTGGAAATAAGGAGAGGGGCCTTCAGATTTTCGGCGGGAGCAGTGGCCAGGGGTCTGTCGGGAAGGTAAGTTTACCTATTTAAAACTTAAAAAACTTACCTTGGAGAGTGACATCACAGCAAAGCACTGACCAGATTGGCTGGTAAGGAAAGTGCTCCAATTAGCAGGAGCTGGGAGAAATTTAACTCTTCGTGTGTTGGTAAGTATTGTGATTGGTAAGTAAAATCCTTATTCCTTTCACTTATTCATTATTTGATATTATATTTGCAATCAGTTAAGGTAAAGGGTATAAATGGCAGGAGATTCCAGACCCGTGTTATGCTCCTCGTGCACAATGTGGGAGTTCAGGGACGCGGCCGATGCCCCTGACTCCTTCATGTGCGGGAAGTGTGTCCAGCTGCAGCTCCTGTTAGACCGCATGGCGGCTTTGGAGCTGCGGATGGACTCACTTTGGAGCATCCGCGATGCTGATGAGGTTGTGGATAGCACGTTCAGTGAGTTGGTCACACCGCAGATTAGGATTAGTGAGGGAGACAGGGAATGGGTGACCAAAAGGCAGAGAAAGAGAAGGAAGGCAGTGCAGGTGTCCCCTGCGGTCATCTCCCTCCAAAACAGGTATACCGTTTTGGATACTGTTGGGGGAGATGACTCACCAGGGGAAGGCAGTAGTAGCCAGGCTCATGGCACTGTGGCTGGCTCTGCTGCACAGAAGGGCGGGAAAAAGACTGGCAGGGCTATAGTCATAGGGGATTCAATTGTAAGGGGAGTAGACAGGTGTTTCTGTGGTCGAAAACGACACTCCCGAATGTTATGTTGCCTCCCGGGTGCACGGATCAGGGATGTCTCAGATCAGCTGCAGAACATTCTGAAAGGGGTGGGTAAACAGCCAGTTGTCGTGGTGCATATACGCACCAATGATATAGGTAAAAAACAGGATGAGGTCCTACAATCAGAATTTAGGGAGTTAGGATATAAGTTAAAAAGTAGGACCTCAAAGGTACTAATCTCAGGATTGCTACCAGTGCCACGAGACAGTCAGAGTAGAAATTCAAGAATAGTCAGAATGAATATGTGGCTTGAGAGATGGTGCAGGAGGGAGGGGTTCAGATTTTTGGGACATTGGAACCGGTTCTGGGGGCGGTGGGACCATTACAAACCGGATGGTCTACACCTGGGCAGGACTGGAACCAATGTCCGAGGGGGTGCTTTTGCTAACACTGTAGGGGAGGTTTTAAACTAATGTGGCGGGGGTTGGTAACCAGATTAGGAAGTTAGAGGTCAGTAAAGAAGCAGCAACTAAAGCCAGTAAGGTACTAGATAATAAACTCAAAGACAGGGAAGAGATGATGAACGCAAAGGGACAGGTGGTCTGAGGTGCATTTGTTTTAATGCGAGAAGTGTAGCAGGTAAGGCAGATGAACTTAGGGCTTGGATGAGTACCTGAGAATATGATGTTATTGGTATTACTGAGACTTGGTTGAAGGAAGGGCAAGATTGGCAACTAAATATCCCAGGGTATAGATGCTTCAGGAGGGATAGAGAGGGAGATAGAAGGGGTGGAGGAGTTGCATTACTAGTCAGAGATGATATCACAGCTGTGATTAAGGAGGGCACGATGGAGGATTCGAGCACTGAGGCAATATGGGTTGAGCTGAGAAATAGGAAGGGTGCAGTAACATTGTTGGGATTTTACGACAGGCCTCCCAAAAGCGAGCGTGAAGTAGAGGTACAAATGTGTAGACAGATTATAGAAAAATGTAGGAGCAATAGGGTGGTTGTGATGGGAGATTTTAACTTCCCCAACATTGAATGGGATTCGTGTAGTGTTGGAGGCGTAGATGGAGCAGAATTTGTAAGGAGCAGCCAGGAGAGTTTTTTAGAGCAGTATGTAAATAGTCCAACTCAGGAAGGGGCCATACTGGACCTGGTATTGGGGAATGATCCCGGCCAGGTGGTTGATGTTTCAGTCGGTGATTACTTTGGGACTAGCGATCACAATTCCGTAAGTTTTAGAATACTCATGGACAAGGACAGGAGGGATCCTAATGGAAGAGTGCTAAATTGGGGAAAGGCCAAGTATAACAAAATTTGGCAGGAGCTAGGGAATGTGGATTGGGAGCAGCTGTTTAAGGGTAAATCCACATTTGAAATGTGGGAGTCTTTTAAGGAAAGGTTGATTAGAGTGCAGGACAGACATGTTCCTGTGAAAATGAGGGATAGAAATGGCAAGATTAGGGAACCATGGATGACAGGTGGAATTGTGAGACTAGCTAAAATGAAAAAGGAAGCATACATCGAGGCAACTCAAAACTGATGAAGCTTTGGAGGAATATCGGGAAAGTAGGACAAATTCTCAAACGCAAAATAAAGAGGGCTAAAAAGGGTCATTAAATATCTTTGGCTAACAGGGTTAAGGAAAATCCCAAAGCCTTTTATTCGTATATAAGGAGCAAGAGGGTAACTAGAGAAAGGATTGGCCCACTCAAAGACAAAAGAGGTAATTTATGCGTGGAGTCAGAGGAAATGAGTGAGATTCTTAATGAGTACTTTGCATTGGTATTCACCAAGGAGAGGGACATGATGGATGTTGAGGCTAGGGATGGATGTTTAAATACTATAGGTCATGTCGGCATAAGGAAGGGGAGGTTTTGGGTATTCTAAAAGGCATTAAGGTGGACAAATCCCCAGGACCGGATGGGATCTATCCCAGGTTACTGAGGGAAGCGAGGGACGAAATAGCTGGGGCCTTAACAGATATCTTTGCAGCATCCTTGAGCACGGGTGAGGTCCCGGACTGGAGAATTGCTAATGCTGTCCCTTTGTTTAAGAAGGGTAGCAGGGATATTCTAGGGAATTATAGACCTGTGAGCTTGACGTCAGTAGGCAGACTGTTGGAGAAGATACTGAGGGATAGGATCTATTCACATTTGGAAGAAAATAAACTTATCAGTGATAGGCAGCATGGTTTTGTGCAGGGAAGGTCATGTCTTACAAACCTAATAGAATTATTTGATATCATATACATAGACTTCAGTAAGGCGTTGGATAAAGTTTCCATGGCAGGTTGATGGAAAAAGTGAAGTCGTATGGGGTTCAGGGTGTACTAGCTAGATGGATAAAGAACTGGCTGGGCAACAGGAGACAGAGAGTAGTGGTGGAAGGGAGTGTCTCAAAATGGAGAAAGGTGACTAGTGGTGTTCCACAGGGATCCGTGCTTGGACCACTGTTGTTTGTGATATACATAAATGATCTGGACGAAGGTATAAATGGTCTGATTAGCAAGTTTGCAGATGATACTAAGATTGGTGAAGTTGCAGATAGTGAGGAGGACTGTCAGAGAATACAGCAAAATATAGATAGATTGGAGAGTTGGGCAGAGAAATAGCAGATGGAGTTTAATCCAGGCAAATGCGAGGTGATGCATTTTGGAAGATCTAATTCAAGAGCGGACTATATGGTCAATGGAAGAGTCCTGGGGAAAATTGATGCACAGAGAGATCTGGGAGTTCAGGTCCATTGCACCCTGAAGGTGGCAACACAGGTCGATAGAGTGGTCAAGAAGGCATACAGCATGCTTGCCTTCATCGGACAGGGTATTGAGTACAAGCGTCGGCAGGTCACGTTGCAGTTGTATAGGATTTTGGTTAGGCCACATTTGGAATACTGCGTGCAGTTCTGGTCGCCACATTACCAGAAGGATGTGGATGCTTTAGAGAGGGTGCAGAGGAGGTTCACCAGGCTGTTGCCTGGTATGGAGGATGCTAGCTATGAAGAAAGGTTGAGTAGATTAGGATTGTTTTCGTTGGAAAATCGGAGGTTGAGGGGGGACCTGATTGAGGTCCACAAAATTATGAGAGGTATGGACAGGGTCGATAGCAACAAGTTTTTTCCAAGAGTGGGGGTGTCAATTACAAGGGGTCATGATTTCAAGGTGAGAGGGGGAAAGTTTAAGAGAGATGTGCGTGGAATGTTTTTTACGCAGAGAGTGGTGGGTGCCTGGAACGCTTTGCCAGTGGAGGTGGTAGAGGCGGGCACGATAGCATTATTTAAGATGCATCTGGACAGATATATGAACGGGCGGGGAATAGAGGGAAGTAGACCTTGGAAAATAGGCGACAGGTTTAGATAAAGGATCTGGATCGGCGCAGGCTGGGAGGGCCGAATGGCCTGTTCCTGTGCTGTAATTTTCTTTCTTTGTTGTTTATTAATTCACTGTCGGCGAGTCAAAATCCTGGAACTCTATTCCCAACAACATTGTTGTGTACCGTTTCACTGCTACACTAGGAAAGGAAACATGGGCATAGATTTGAAAAGTGACACTATGTTCAGGAAAGGAAGTTAGAGCTGAGACAGGAGGTTACGGATGGGATAAGGAGTGATATTTTCCCTAAGCTGTGTGGCCACACAGTAAGGTGAACGGCCCACCCAAATCTTGCACAAGTCGGTTCCTTTAAGTCAGTGTCCGGGGACCCATTTTTACCAACTGGCCAACCTTCGGGACCCAACCCGCCAGACCTTCGCGACCCACGCCGGCTGACCTGAGCGACCCACCATTTTCTCTTACCCTGTTTGCTGCTGCCAAAAATGGAGGAAATGGTTTTGGGTCCCTTTGGCCCTCATACACGCTCCTCCAATGGAACCTGTTAGATCAGGAGTTCTCAACCTTTTTTAACCCATGGACCACTTTTCCTCTTAATTTTTTTTGTGGACCCCCATAGCCATTCCACAGAAAAAAAAGCTTCTTATATGCGTGGTAAACTAATCCTATAGTCCATCTACCTTACCGTGAAGGTTGGAAACGGATTAGCGGTATTTTCGTACGTTGCCAAACTTATTCTAATATGAAAAGTAATGAAAAAAACTTTTTACTGACTAAATTGAATTAAATTACTCTAAAAATAACCAATTCATATCAAATATACACAGTTTCTAGTGATTCCTGTGTCAAAGAGAGAGAGAGAGAGAGAGAAAGGTGAATATTCATCATGAAAACAAACTTTTTTTTCTTCTACTTGATTCTCAGTAATAACAATTGTTCTGAAGCAGAATTGCTCGATGGACCACTAAAATATCACCGTGGACCCCCAATTCGGTATTTTTTTTGTGTGGACCCCCAGTAATGTTACATGGACCCCCAGGGTCCATGTGGACCCCGGTTGAGAACCACTGTGTTAGATGAAGGTGAAGCCTTCCGGTGTTGGTAAGTATGGAGACTCCATCTGTCCAAAGTTATGCATTTTTTCCTGCAAACTTTTATTAAATAAAACCCCCCGAATTTGTTAAAAAAAATAAAAATTAAATGAATAAAATAAATGAATAAAATGAATAAAACCCCCCCGAACTTGTAAAACAAAAAGCTGCAACCGTTTAAAAAAGAAGCGGCTGCACTGCACATGCGTGCCCGATCATCGGCGTTTTATTTTACATGTGCGTGGCCATTTTTGAAGGCCGCTTGCAGCAGTTATTAACAGCCGGCTGCTGCAGCTGTTGCGTGCAGATTTGTGCGATCGGGAGCACCGCGACCCTCCCGACACCCGCCCGTGACCCACCCGCAGGTCGCGTCCCCTAGTTTGACAAAGCCTGCTTTAAGTTACCATACATGTGCAGCTGCACTGATACAATCGTGCAAGGATAGATTTTTTGGGAATGGTGGTAATAATAGAAGTTTTGAATGATGGGAATTGTGCCAGGAATCATAGGGGTAAACATTCCAGTCCCGCTCACCGCAGGGATCGTCATGGGCGGGACAAACAATTTGATGTACCATTGAAAGGACAGTTGACCTCAGGGAGGAATGTTCAGTCTTGGATGAGCAGAAAATCCCATCCGTAAAGTCTGCTGCACAGAAGGAAATCATTCAACCCATCCAGTCTGTACTGGCTCTTTGAAAGAGCTGTCCAATTTAGTCCCACAGCCTAGTTTTTTCACCCATAACCCTACAAATTAATTCTCACCAATTTACTCATTTCTTTGTGCCATGCCATCCTCCCCAACATCTGTCCGCTGTTGTCCAGCTGGATAGCACCCCTGTCCCCCAAGGTTCCATTGCTATCTTTCTAATCACAGCCAGAATGCCACCAAAACAAAACTCATATCAGCCAAACCTGCTCATCCAAATATTCCACCTCCCACTTCTGTTGAATGTGTTAAATACTTTCCACACCTTGGCAGCCATCTCTCTCAAAAAGTCAACAGCGCAAAACAAAGAGACGTCCTCTTTAAAAAAAAAATTGTAGTTAGGAAAACATTCCTGCTCCTCTGCCCTAAGTAAAATAGGGCAGCACGGTAGCATGGTGGTTAGCATAAATGCTTCACAGCTCCAGGGTCCCAGGTTCGATTCCCGGCTGGGTCACTGTCTGTGCGGAGTCTGCACGTCCTCCCCGTGTGTGCGTAGGTTTCCTCCGGGTGCTCCGGTTTCCTCCCACAGTCCAAAGATGTGCAGGTTAGGTGGATTGGCCAGGCTAAATTGCCCTTAGTGTCCTAAAAAATAAGGTTAATGGGGCTTGTTGACTTACTGGTATAGGGTGGATACGTGGGCTTGAGTAGGGTGATCATCGATCGGCACAACATCGAGGGCCGAAGGACCTGTTCTGTGCTGTACTGTTCTAATTCTAATTCTAATTGATCCCTGCAGAGCTACATAAATAAACAACCTCAATCCTCCCTTTGAAACTGCCTGACCAGTCAATCAAATACCGTTTAAAAGGCAATGATCCATGAAATTGAATACAAACAATAAAGTCGCCACAGTCCCAGATGACCATTGGCTGCTTTGCCCTTTAAGGGAGAGAACTGACGGGGTGGTGATCTAACCTGAGGATAAAACACCTCAGGCAAGGGGTAAGGTTGAGAAGGCGGAGCCTTCATGGGTAACCTTAGCCGGCCCAGGGATTGAACCCGTGTTGTTGGACTCATTCTGCATCACAAACCAGCTGGCCACCAGCTGAGTTAAATCAGCTCCCGTAAAAACAATGCAGTTCAAAGCTTTTAGGCTTCCAGGCACACAAACAAACTTTTTTTTTAAATTTAGAATACCCAATTCATTTTTCCAATTAAGGGGCAATTTAGTGCAGCCAATCCACCTAACCTGCACATCTTTGGGTAGTGGGGGTGAAACCCACGCAAACACGGGGAGAATGTGCAAACTCCACAAGACAGTGACCCAGAGCCGGGATTCGAACCTGGGACCTCGGCGCCGTGAGGCAACAGGGCTAACCCACTGCGCCACCGTGCTGCCCACACAAATAAACTTGAATCAATGAAATTGCCAATAAAAAAAAACTAAAGGTTTCCACCAAATTAAGCGTAATACTTTTACCTTCATCTCACAGATCTTTGAACTTGACCATGCTGGGAGACAGTTTAAAGGGTTTAGGGCTATAGATAGGAACACTTACTTTATTATCAAAGAACTGATCTGAACCGGGTCTGGGTGGGAACCTCATCAGGGCCGTCGGAAGACACATCGGGGTTGGCTGGGACGCTCGCAATGGGTTTCACGACCAATATGAAAACAGTTTTTGGCCCATCGTCCAATTCACCGGGTCATCGGGATTTCCTCCGCTGGTGGGCAACCTCGGTGAATCCCCACCATGATCTGGTGTTTTGGAGAATGTATTAACTTTATTGATGAAACATTGTAATTTACAAACCTGATATCTTGATAGTTACTTCTTGTGCTGTGTCCAAATGTTCACTCAGTATTCGACACTTGAATCTATTTGTTGATTGTCTTGTTATTACAATGTCACTCTGGACATTTATAAGACCTCTCGAGTCCCGTTGATATCTTGTTTCAGCCAGTGTTAAATCCTGTCCGTCCTCACTGGTCCACTGCATCTCTGGTTGAGGGAACCATCCACTGGATTTACACACAAGCTGGATTCCATTCTGGTGATATCCCTTCATCTGAATCCAGGGCTTACATCCCAAACCTGGAATTAGTGAATAGATTCAGAAATAGCAATCATCAGGAACACTTTCTGCAGCCGATGAGAAATATTTATTTCATGTTATTGATTGACATTGAATCATAACCTGATCACACAACTTTAAAGATTATTAATTAAATTTAATGTCGAACTATGTCCTCATAAAACAGTAAATAATTAATGTAACTACGAAAACAGTTTTTAAGAACAATTAACTCATTTATTTGAGATAGCAGAGGACCCTGATACCCATGGATTCCCAGCCAGAGATGAATACCTTCAGGAGCAGAGGAAGGGAGCTAATCTGTGAGACAAAACATATTTCTGCAGCAAACTCTCAATGAGTCCAATCCCAGTGGAACTGCCTTCAAATTCAGGATAAGCAGAGTTTCGTGATAGCTGAGGAGGCCCAATTTGCCACATGAATGTGTCTATATTCTGTGTCTGTGCTGTACTGTTCTATGTTCTATATAACCTGGGCCAGAATATTATGGATAGGAGGGGATCCCTCCACCATCTAAAGAGTCAGTGGACAACACATCCTACCCACACTGCCTGGCAGCAGCCAATTAACACTCCAACAAGTGTTATTTGTAATCAGGCTAAACATCAGTTCCTTGTTCAGGAGTAAGACCCGTCTCAGAGAGTTTCCAGCCTATCTATTTTACTCGAGATGTTGCAGTGGATGGGGTAGGGAATAAAGTGGTCTCCAGAGCCCAAGTCCAAGAAACCAGGATTGAAAATGTGGGGATCTCAGAGCAGGAAGGGGAAGTGAGGTCCAATGGTGTGGGCAGGGGATGGGGGGTTATTGGTGGTGGGGGGGGGGGGGGGGGAGGGAGCATTGTCGGGGATGGACATTCTGTAGTGATGGGGTAGGTGCTCAATGTTAACAGGGGAGTGTTCTTGAATTTGGCCCAACACCTCCACCCAATGCCTGAACCCCCTGGGCTTCACCCCCCACCCCTGAACTCCTCCCAGCAGCCTGAAAAACAGAGGTTGGGCGGGAGACGGCCTTTAAGATGGCCACAAAGCTGCCTAGTATTCAGGCTCGCAGCTGAAACAACATCACCTGCCTCTTGCAGGGCAATGCCCCTTTAACGGGCATTGCCACAGTTCGGGCATGTCATGTCGGCGTTGTGACACGGTGTACGTTGTCGCTCATGCACAGTGCGGTCGGCAGACGACTGCACCTGCGGAGTGTGGTTGTCGGCCGCTTCATTATCCCCGCATGTATGGGGCATCAGGAAAACCACGCGAGATGGCCGCTGTCTTCAATGCTGATGTGCTGCATCCGGGAGATGTCCTGCACACTCACTGCCTCGTGAGAGGTAAGTTTCTCATTTTCAGCCGATTTGTATTGGGAATATCGATTTATTGCGTGCTCATGCACTGTACATGTTTCAATCGCGACTGGCAGGGTCATATGCTTGATATTTAAGAGCTGCTCTCTCAGAGGATCAGAGTGAACTCCAAACACGATTTGGTCTCTGATCATGGAGTCAGCAATATCACCAAAGTTGCAGGACAGCGCTATCAGGTGGAGGCTTGTTAAGAAGGCATAGAAAGATTTATCTTTACCTTGAAGACGTTGTTTCTTTGTTTAAATATGTCGCGCTTCAAGATTTCAGTGGTGTCCACTTCACAGTGACTATCGAACTTGTCCAGGAAACTTTGTCTTGTCCTGGCCTTCGGTGAAGTTAAACGAGTTGAAGAGTTTGATGGCTTGATCACCCACTGTTGAGAGGAGAAGCGTGATCTTTCTTGCATCAGACGCACCCACGAGGTCTGAAGCTTTGATGTACAGCAGAAACTTTTGCTTGAATGTCCGAGCTGGTGAGGAGCCTGAATCTTCTTCATGGTGCCGGGATACATTTGCTGGTCATCACGGGACGGATTAAGATAAACCACCTTAAATTAGTAGTCTCCTGGTATCATGTTGTGTTAGGTACACTGGTCTAACACAGGCTGCAACTGGATGCAGCTTAGATCAGAAAGATACTCCAGACCTTGAAGTTAGTTCAATCAGGTTTATTGAACTAATAGCACAGTTAGCACAGTTCTCTGTGAGTTCGACTCTCTGCTAACTTAACTGTGGTTACTCTGTCTGACTGAACCTGACTAGCTCTTAGCCACGTGGTGGAGGTGTGAGATTGTAACAACACCCTTGACTGACTCTCTAGATGTTCATCAGTGGAAAGAGGCGGAGTGTGATTGCCTCACGTCTTTTACAATCAGATCCCACCCCTGAGTGTCCTGCCTGGTTATTGATCATGTCCTGTGCTCTGTGTCCATTAGCTGCTTGTACATCATTATGTGTGTGTGTCTGCGTATCATGACACCGCACATTCGTGCCAGTCGCAGCGTGCATGCGCAGACCTGCGGCGCTCATTTGACGCCGGTATCAGCAGCTGGAGTGACGTTGGTCGCTCCAGTGCTGTGCTGGCCTGGAAGGCTCAGGATCACTGCTCCTGGGAGCCTGTTGACCCCCATCATAAAATGCGATGGCGTCAACACTTCGCCTCAAGGTCAGAGAATCCCTCTCATTGTGTTCAGGAAGGTAAACAGCTGGATGGCAACATAATACTGACTGGCAATCCAATACTGGTAGATTTTACACTCAGTCATTACCTTCATTGGGATTTCACACTGCCCATACTGAGAAAGGTTAACACGTTACAACGGAAGCTAAGAAATTGAGAGGATAAAGTTGTGAGGAATCTGTGTTTTAAAAGCTTTATTTTTTGAGGCAGATCCTAATTGAACGGGGAAACTAAAAACAGAAGCTGAACAGAGAAAGCTAAAAAGGAAAGTGAGAAATTAAGCTGATTCTCCCAGTTTCTAAGGAAATGAAAACTGAAAAGGAGATTGGAAATTAAAGTTTGTTTGTGAACTGAAACTGGTTGAAGCGATAGAAAGAGACACGGAGCCATCAGAGCTCAGCAATAGCAGCAGTTGATGAGTCCAGTGGTGCAGTACAGGTAAGCTGAAGAAATCAGAGGCAAGATCCAGAATCTGAGAGTAAATTACCAAAGCTGTTTCTGTTATTTGAAGATAACATTGGTGGCTATGTACCATCGAGACAGCTTTGAGGGGTTTCTAAAGACATGTGCATTTGATAAGGTTCCCCATAGTAGGCTTATGCAGAAAATAAGGAGGCATGGGATAGTGGGAAATTTGGCCAGTTAGATAACGAACTGGCTAACCGTTAGAAGTCAGAGAGTGGTGGTGGATGGCAGATATTCAGCTTGGAGCCCAGTTACCAGCGACGTACCGCAGGGATCAGTTCTGGGTCCTCTGCTGTTTGTGATTTTCATCAATGACTTGGATGAGGGAGTTGAAGGGTGGGTCAGTAAATTTGCAGACGATACGTAGATTGGTGGAGTTGTGGATAGTGAGGAGGGCTGTTGTCGGCTGCAAAGTGACATAGATTGGATGCAGAGCTGGGCTGAGATGTGGCAGATGGAGTTTAACCCTGAAAAGTGTGAGGTTGTCCATTTTGGAAGGACAAAAATGAATGCGGAATACAGGGTTAATGGTAGGGTTCTTGGCAATGTGGAGGAGCAGAGAGATCTTGGGGTCTAAGTTCATAGATCTTTGAAAGTTGCCACTCAAGTGGATAGAGCTGTGAAGAAGGCCTATGGTGTCCTAGCGCTCATTAGCAGAGGGATTGAATTTAAGAGTCGTGAGGTGATGATGCAGCTGTACAAAACCATGGTCAGGCCACATTTGGAGTATTGTGTGCAGTTCTGGTCGCCTCATTTTAGGAAGGATGTGGAAGCTTTGGAAAAGGTGCAAAGGAGATTTACCAGGATGTTGCCTGGAATGGAGAGTCGGTCTTACGAGGAAAGGTTGAGGGTGCTAGGCCTTTTCTCATTAGAACGGAGAAGGATGAGGGGCGACTTGATAGAGGTTTATAAGATGATCAGGGGAATAGATAGAGTCGGCAGTCAGAGACTTTTCCCCGGGTGCAACAAACCATTGCAAAGGGACATAAATTTAAGGTGAATGGTGGAAGATATAGGGGGATGTCAGAGGTAGGTTCTTTACCCAGAGAGTAGTGGGGGCTTGGAATGCACTGCCTCTGGAAGTAGTTGGTCGGAAACATTAGGGATCTTCAAGCGGCTATTGGATAGGTACATGGATTACGGTAGAATGATGGGGTGAAGATCAATTTGTTCTTAATCTAGGACAAAAGTTCGGCACAACATCGTGGGCTGAAGGGCCTGTTCTGTGCTGTATTTTTCTATGTTCTATGTGTCATTTTTAGCAAAAATCATGCCCATGCAACTAGGGTTGTTTGTGTCCTGCTGAGGATCAGCCTGCATCATGGAAGAGGAACGGCTGAAATTCTTCAAAGAGAGAGTTTTGAAGGATGTTGTGACTGAGTTTGATGAGCTGTGTGGTAAGTTACCTGCTGCTCCAATTCATAAAACCTTTCATAATTGTATCTGCCATTTAACCTGTAACATAGTTTATAACCAACCCCAATTTGCAGATTTTTCACGCGAACTGTTGATTCTGGGTGTTGGAGTATAGGTGGTTGTCAAATCAATTGTTAGTGTTTGCCTTGTTTGATTCTTGTGTAGTAAAATTCTCCCTTTAACATCAGCCTTTTAGTAAATGACCAGGATTTGAGAATTCTTCTCTTCAACAAAGAATAGTTACTTGCCTCTACTGAGAACATAAAATAAGTTGACAAATGTAATGAACTCCAATTGGCTTTATTGGTTGGCCAATTGGAGTATGAGCTCCCTCAATGATAGCTCATTGAGGGGGCCCATATAATCACCTGTGTAGGCTTTGTGAGCCAGTCTTAAGTTGACTGGACTGCTAGCAGCACTGTTTGTAGCTGCTCCTGTAATATCGTTATTGTAAATAAATATTGTTGTGGTGACGGAACTTCTGCCTCCCGTGGATTACTACAGTGGCGACGAGGTAAACTACGAATTTTGCAGAGACCAGCTGCCGCACTCGGAGGGTAAGCCTTGCCATTTTAAAAATGCCGTTTTTTGGGAGGTTAGAGGCATTCGACCCGGCTATTGAGGACTGGTCCCAGTATGTGTTACTACTTCCGGGCCAATGATATACTGACGGACGAAAGGAGACAGCTTATCCTGCTGTCGGCGTGCGGACCCTCCGCTTTCGCCATTATACGTAGTCTGACTTATCCCGATGCGCCGGACACAAAAACTTTCCAAGAAGTAACGGAATTGGTGAAAGAGCACTACGACCCAAAACCACCCCTCATTTTGTGTAGGTACAGATTCTACACAACGAAGCGGGAAGACAGGGAGTCAGTCACGAATTTCTTGACCCACCTGAGAAGGCTGGCGGAAAAATGTGAGTTTGGCCCGACGCTAAATGAAATGCTTCGGGACGGTTAGTGTGTGGTATAAACGGCCTCACAATACAAAAACACCTGTTGGCGGAAACGGAGCTCGACTGCAGGCAGGCGTTACATCTCGCACTGTCCCTAGAAAAGGCACCAAGTGGGGCGCAGGAACTACAGGGCACGCCAATGGAGGTAGATACCCGTGAGAGGGACTACCACAACGGGCCCTGCTACCAGATAACCGCTCTCAGGAAAAACCTGAGGAATAGAGGGAAAAAGGAAAACCCCAGAACTGCCCCCAAGTCTGCCAGGACTAACTAGGGAAGTACCGGCTGAGGCTCCCCCAACAGAGAAGGACCGTTTCTGGCAACGGTCAGAGACAGAGTAGGGTAACAACGACAGAAACCCTAGAAGGAGGTGGCAAAAGAGGAATAGCAGGTGGGGACACAGGGAAGTACACAACCTAGACGCCCCATCCTCCTCCGAAGGGGAACAATTATATAATATTACAACGAAGAAAGCAGAACCCATTAGGATTACCCCACGGGTGAACGGGCGGCCGACAATAATGGAAATAGACACGGGTGCGGCCGTATCAGTAATGGGAGTGGCAGCATTTAGAAAAATCAAAGATGGACTCCAGCCACTAACCCTAACAAAAACATCGACGAAACTTAAAACCTACACGGGGGAACCCCTGGAAGTTCTAGGCACGACTCATGTACCTGTGGAATATAAGAAACAATTGTTCAGATTACCGTTGACGATATTAGAGGGCTCCGGACCGAGCTTAATTGGACGGAACTGGCTGAAAGACCTCAAATTAGATTGGATGAAAATTTTCCAGAGTGGAAGCGGGCAGTTGAGTGGAGTACTCCAAAAATACCCGGAGGTCTTCCAGGAAGGTTTGGGGGAAATCATAGGCGCCAAAGCAACTTTGCACGTGGACCCAGAGCCCTTCCGAAATTTTGTAAGGCCAGGCCGGTACCTTTTGCATTAAGGAAGAAAGTAGATGACGAAATAGAAAGGTTACGGCGCGACGGCATTATCAGACCAGTACAATTCTCGGAATGGGCAGCGCCGGTGGTACCAATTTTGAAGCCAGACGGCTCGATACGTCTCTGTGGCGATTTCAAACAGACAGTAAACAAATACGCACTGCTGGACAAATACCCAATCCCGAAAATAGACGACCTATATGCCAAATTGGCAGGTGGGCTTTTGTTCACGAAACAAGACATGAGCCACGCCTACCTGCAGTTAAAACTGGACAAGGGCCCCCAGAAGTTCGCTACGATCAACACCCTGAAGGGCCTTTTTTGTTATACTAGGCTACCTTTTGGAGTGTCATCAGCCTGCGCTATATTCCAGCGTACAATGGAAAATATTCTGCAGGGACTACCGCAGGTGGCGATTTATTTGGACGATGTCTTAATCACGGGTAGGACAAACAGGGAACACTTAAGGAACCTGGAGGAAGTGCTCAGGCGTTTCGCAAAGGCAGGCGTACGGCTAAAAAGGGAAAAATGTGTTTTTCTGGCCCCATAAGTGACGTACCTGGGATATAAAGTAGACGAGTCAGGCTTACATCCATTAGAAGACAGAGTAAGGGCAATAAAAGAAGCCCCAGCTCCCACCACGGTCCAGGAGTTACGATCATTTCCAGGGTTGGTAACCTATTATGGAAAATTTATTGAAAATAGGGCATCCATCCTAGAACCCCTCCACCAGCTACTAAAAAAGGGGCAAGAATGGAAATGGTCCACCCACCAAAACCGAGCATTTAGGGACATTAAGGAACAGCTGTCATCCGAAAATGTCCAAGAGCATTATGACCCAAGGAAGGAGTTGGTGGTCACTTGTGATGCATCCCCCTACGGGGTAGGAGCCGTCTTAGCCCATAGAGGAAGGAATGGGAAGAATAGCCAATAGCCTATGCTTCGAGGACCTTGGCGATGGCTGAGAGGAAGTATGCCCAAATCGAGAAGGAAGGACAGGCGGTGATATTCGCAGTAAAAAAATTTCACCAGTATCTGTACGGGCAGAAATTCACCATAGTGACGGACCATAAGCCGTTATAAGGGTTATTAAAAGAAGACAAGTCAATACCCCCGATTGCATCAGCTAGAATCCAACGCTGGGCATTGCTACTGGCGGCATATAGATACGTTCTGGAGCACAGACCGGGAACGCGAGTAGCACATGCAGATGCTTTGAGCAGACTTCCCTCCCGGACACTCCGCTGCAAATACCAAAATAAGAGGAGACAGTAATGACTCTAAATTTTTTGGACACCCTACCAGGAGGCGCACAACATATTCAGTTGTAGACGCAAAAAGACCCAGTTTTAGCCAAGATGAAGCATTTACTGCTAACAGGGGAACTGGAAGGACCAGTGGAGCCCCAGATGCACCCATACTGGAGCAGAAGGGACCAAATAACCGTAGAAGACGGTATCCTATTATGGGGAGCTCGGGTAATCGTCCCAGCTCAGGGCCGTCAGGCAATCTTAACTGAGTTACATCACGGACACCCAGGGGTGTCTAAAATGAAGATGCTAGCTCGAAGCTACGTTTGGTGGCCAAGTTTGGACACAGACATAGCAGCCTTGGTACGTCGGTGCCAGGAGTGCCAACAGAGGCAAAGAGTGCCACCAGCGGCGCCATTGCACCCGTGGGAATGGCCAGGCAGACCGTGGACCCACCTGCATATTGACCACGCTGGCCCTTTCATGGGCTCAATGTTTTTGTGATAGTGGACGCCCACTCCAAATGGTTGGACGTCCACCGGGTAAACACGGCAAGCACAGCATCGACAATTGAAAAGCTCAGGGCCTCGTTTGCAACATATGGACTTCCGGAGGTAATGGTGTCGGACAACGGAACGGCATTCACAAGTGGGGAATTTGGAAAATTCCTGAAGGAAAACGGAGTCCGTCACATCAAAACGGCCCCTTACCATCCAGCGACCAACGGCCTGGCAGAGAGAGCGGTCCAGACACTTAAAGCGGGACTCAAGAAGCAGCCGGCAGCGCCAATAGACACAAAGCTCTCCCGCTGGCTGTTTGATTAGAGGACCACACCGCATTCCACAAAGGGCATACCGCCAGCTGAACTCTTAATGGGAAGGCGGCTGCGAACGAGGCTGAGTCTCCTTTTCCCAAATTTAACGGGGAAAGTGGAGAAACAACAGGAGGCCCAACTCAGGGGGCATGATAATAGTCGGCAGCAGAGACATTTCCAGGTGGGGGCACCTGTTTGGGTCAAGAATTATGGGAATGGACCAACGTGGGTCAAAGGCACGGTAGAGTCCCAAACAGGGCCCATATCCTATGAGGTTTCAATAGGAGGTAAGGTGCTGAAGAAACACCTAGACCGAATAAGGGCAGCGGAACCACACCTGGAGGCAGGCGAAGCAGGACTGCCTCAAGGTGGGATAGCCCAGACTGAAAGGATACCCACACCCCAGCCCCGAGCAATTTCTCCAGACCCCGTCATCCAGTCATCAGAGTCGGAGATGGACACACTCGACGAGGCCGCCGCAACACCTCTCCCCGAGGAGGAGGAAGAACAACTTCCAAGGACGTCGTCAAGGAAAAGACGGGCACCTATAAGGTACACCCCACCCACTTCGGAGAACGACCCGGCGGACGACACAGAGGTGACAGACCCAGACATGAGGAGCAGGAAGAAGCTCAGAGGAATGCCAGCTGGCAGGAATTCCTCGGACCTTGGGGGGGAGGGGTGTAATGAACTCCAATTGGCTTTATTGGTTGGCCAATTGGAGTATGAGCTCCCTCAATGATAGCTCATTGAGGGGGCCCATATAATCACCTGTGTAGGCTTTGTGAGCCAGTCTTAAGTTGACTGGACTGCTAGCAGCACTGTTTGTAGCTGCTCCTGTAATATCGTTATTGTAAATAAATATTGGTGTGGTGACGGAACTCCTGCCTCCCATGGATTACCACAACATAAAAAAAGCATCCGTGTTTTGGAATCACACCATGGCCTCTCCCTTCATGAACCCTGTAACCTATTCCAGTTTTACAGGCCTACGAGATCACTGTATTCCTCCAATTCTTACCTCTTAACATTCCATACTTAAAATGACTCCACCAGTTGCTGCTATCCCTTCAGCTGCCTGTGCTCCTCGGCTCTCGACACCTTGACCTTGCACTCCTCCTTCAAGATGCTCATTAGAACCTAACTCTTTCACACGTTTTTGGGCACCTGTCTCAAAATCTCAAGTGGTGCAATGTCAAAGTTTATTTGATAAAAGTTTATTTGATAACACTGTGAAGTGCGTTGGGATATTGTATTCTGTTAAAGGTATTACTGAGAGATGACAAACATTGCCTCCTTAATTTGAATATTGTTTAATTTCTTTCTTTTTGATTATTTTGCTTTAACCAGATGTATGTCTCATAAAATTGTTGCAAATGTATGTCTCATAAAATTTACTATCATGCCATCAATTATTTACTTCAAGATTAATGTCATGACCTTGAGAATGTTATTCCCTTTTTCCCACATCCCTTTGGAGTGCAGTTACAACACATTAATGTGTATTGAAAATTCACTCCACTATTCAAGAAATGAAGCAGAGCAAAAAAAGGAACATACGAACAAGAAGGAGAGTAGGTCATTCATCCCTCTCAGCCTGCTCTTCCGTTTAACAATGGCTGATCTGATAGTAACCACAGATCTGCATCCAATCTGCCCCCAATAACCTCTCACCCCTTGTTTACCAAGAATTTATCCATCATGCCAGAAAACTATTCAAAGACTCTGCTTCCACCGTCTTTTCAGGAAGAGTTCCAAAGACTCGTGACCTTTTGAGGTGAGATCCAGGAAAATGTGAACCTTTCTCCAGGTCTTGGGAAAACCCTATGATTTTGGGTCGAGGGGCAGAATAGTGGGGTCGGCTTGAAGGGTCATACAGTCTAGTCCTGTTCCTATTTTTTATGAACATACACCAACTGCTAAAGAAACCAATTATTAAACTATCTGTAATTTAAACAGGACTTTAAACAGACAGAAACATGGGACATCTCCAAAATCATGGATATGTAATCAGATATTTACTAACCTATAACTTTCAGAGAGACTGCAGTTTCTCCAGAATTGGTTCTGTCATCAACGAAACATGTGTATTTCCCTCTGTCAAACATGGTTGTGTTCTTTATCCGAAGAATAATGGTTCCTTTGGTCAGTTCATGTTTCAACAGTTCAGTCCTTCCTCTGTAATCTCTGTGTTGATCAACAATGTAATCTTCTCCATTTCTGTACTCATGTACTGGTGAATCAAGACCTAATTTAAGCCACTGTACGTCCATGTTGCTGGCAGATAAATCTGGTACAAGCTGACATTCCAATAGAACATCTTCACCTGCAATGGCTACAACAGGTTCATCAGGTCCAAGAACAAGGAATTTACCTAGTGAACAGTAACAATTCAAGTAGTCCACAGGATAGACAATACATTTAAGTTGGCTGATGTTGTCAAATATAAAACTTTGAAACAATATATAATTTCTCCAGAACTATTATATAAAAGAAATGAACTCAGCAAGTTACTGATTCTACTTTAAAAGTGCCAAATTGAAATAATTAATTTGGTAGATTTCTGGAGATTGTTTTAAATTATATATTTACATGTCAATATTGTCCTGTGTAATGTCCTGTGTTACAATCCCCACAGAGATTGGTAACTTTAAAAAGAAAGGAATCCACTTCTGGGAAGGAGGGGAGGGGCGACAGTAACAAAAGGATGGGGCGGGTCCAGCCGGATGGGTAGGGCCTGGGGTAATCTGGGGTGATGGTGATGGCGGACAGGAGGGGTGAGGGGGGGGGGGGGAACGGTGTGAGACCCCGGTCAGAATGGTGACATAGAATGTGAGGGGGTTAGGGGGACCGGTGAAGAGAGTAAGAGGTTTTCCGCACATGAAGAGTTTGAAAGTCGATGTGGTTATGCTGCAGGAGATCCATCTGAGGCTGAAGGACCAGATGAGGCTGAGGACGGGTTGAGTGAGCCAAATGTTTCATTTTGAGTTTGAAAGTGGGGCCCGCGGAATGGCATTTTGGTGGCAAGCGGGTGAGGTTCCAGAAGGAAAAGATGGTGGCGGATCTGGGGGGCAGGTACATGATTGTAACGAGTGCTTTGGAGGGAATGTTGGTGGCTTTGTAAGACTATATGCCCCGAATTGGGATGATATGGGGTTTGTGAAGAAAACACTGTCTGAAATCTCGGATTTGGATGCCCATGAGTTGATTTTGAACCGGGGGGGGGGGGGATTGTAACATAGTGCCGGAGCGAAGGATGGACAGGTCCCAACCGCGCTCACTGACCCTGTCGTGGGGGCAAGGGTATTAGCCGGGCTTGAGGGGGTGGGAGATTGAGGGGGTGGGCTGACCCATGAATATTTTTACACCCGAGGGATCGAGAGTATTCATTTTCTTCCCTGGTGTACAAGGTGTTTTCAAGGATTGACTTTTTTGTGGTGGGGAAGGCGCTGTTAGCTAGGGTTAAGGGGCAGAGCACTCAGTAATTGTGATCGTGGCTCACGCTCCACATTGGATGGAAGGGACCTGGAGCTTGAGCTGGATGATCTTCGGATCATTCGGGAGGCAGAGGGGGTCATAGATAGGAGCTTCAGGGAAGTAGTTACACCAAAGACTGGAGATAGATGGGTAACTGTAAGAGGGACTGGGAAGAAGCAGTCAGTGCAGGGACCCCCTGCGGTCGTTCCCCTGAGTAACAAGTATACAGTTTCGGATACTTGTTGGGGGGGGGGACTTACCAGGGGTAAGCCATGGGGTACGGGCCTCTGGCACGGAGTCTGTCCCTGTTGCTCAGAAGGGAAGGGGGGAAAGGAGTAGAACATTAGTAATTGGGGACTCAATAGTCAGGGGCACAGATAGGAGATTTTGTGGGAGCGAGAGAGACTCACGTTTGGTATGTTGCCTCCCAGGTGCAAGGGTACATGATGTCTCGGATTGTGTTTTCCGGATCCTTAAGGGGGAGGGGGAGCAGCCCCAAGTCGTAGTCCACATTGGCACTAACGACATAGGTAGGAAAGGGGACAAGGATGTCAGGCAGGCCTTTAGGGAGCTAGGATGGAAGCTCAGAGCGAGAACAAACAGAGTTGTTATCTCTGGGTTGTTGCCCGTGCCACGTGATAGTGAGACGAGGAATAGGGAGAGAGAGCAATTAAACACGTGGCTACAGGGATGGTGCAGGCGGGAGGGATTCAGATTTCTGAATAACTGGGGCTCTTTCTGGGGAAGGTGGGACCTCTATAGACAGCATGGTCTACATCTGAACCTGAGGGGCACCAATATCCTGGGGGGGAGATTTGTTAGTGCCCTTTGGGGGGGTTTAAACTAATTCAGCAGGGGCATGGGAACCTGGATTGTAGTTTTGGGGTACAGGAGATTGAGAGTATAGAGGTCAGGAGCACAGATTTGACTTCGCAGGAGGGTGCCAGTGTTCAGGTAGGTGGTTTGAAGTGTGTCTACTTCAATGCCAGGAGTATACGAAATAAGGTAGGGGAACTGGCAGCATGGGTTGGTACCTGGGACTTCGATGTTGTGGCCATTTCAGAGACATGGATAGAGCAGGGACAGGAATGGTTGTTGCAGGTTCCGGGGTTTAGGTGTTTTAGTAAGCTCAGAGAAGGGGGCAAAAGAGGGGGAGGTGTGGCGCTGCTAGTCAAGGACAGTATTACGGTGGCGGAAAAGATGCCAGATGGGGACTCTTCTTCCGAGGTAGTATGGGCTGAGGTTAGAAACAGGAAAGGAGAGGTCACCCTGTTGGGAGTTTTCTATAGGCCACCTAATAGTTCTAGGGATGTAGAGGAAAGGATGGCAAAGATGATTCTGGAAAAGAGCGAAAGTAACAGGGTAGTTGTTATGGGAGACTTTAACTTTCCAAATATTGACTGGAAAAGATATAGTTTGAGTACATTAGATGGGTCGTTCTTTGTACAATGTGTGCAGGAGGGTTTCCTGACACAATATGTTGACAGGCCAACAAGAGGCGAGGCCACATTGGATTTGGTTTTGGGTAATGAACCAGGCCAGGTGTTAGATCTGGAGGTAGGTGAGTACTTTGGAAACAGTGACCACAATTCGGTGACCTTTACGTTAGTGATGGAAAGGGATAAGTATACCCCGCAGGGCAAGAGTTATAGCTGGGGGAAGGGCAATTATGATGCCATTAGACATGACTTAGGATGTGTAGGTTGGAGAAGTAGGCTGCAAGGGTTGGGCACACTGGATATGTGGAGCTTGTTCAAGGAACAGCTATTGCGTGTTCTTGATAAGTACGTACCAGTCAGGCAGGGAGGAAGGGGTAGAGCGAGGGAACCGTGGTTTACCAAAGAAGCGGAATCTCTTGTTAAGAGGAAGAAGGAGGCCTATGTGAAGATGAGGCATGAAGTTTCAGTTAGGGCGCTTGATAGTTACAAGGAAGCGAGGAAGGATCTAAAGAGAGAGCTAAGACGAGCAAGGAGGGGACATGAGAAGTCTTTGGCAGGTAGGATCAAGGAAAACCCAAAAGCTTTCTATAGGTATGTCAGGAATAAAAGAATGACTAGGGTAAGAGTAGGGCCAGTCAAGGACAGTGGTGGGAAGTTGTGTGTGGAGGCTGAGGAGATAAGCGAGATACTAAAAGAATACTTTTCGTCAGTATTCACTCAGGAAAAAGATAATATTGTGGAGGAGAATGCTGAGACCCAGGCTATTAGAATAGATGGCATGGAGGTGCGTAGGGAAGAAGTGTTGGCAATTCTGGACAAGGTGAAAATAGATAAGTCCCCGGGGCCTGATGGGATTTATCCTAGGATTCTCTGGGAAGCCAGGGAAGAGATTGCTGAGCCTTTGGCTTTGATTTTTAGGTCATCATTGGCTACAGGAATAGTGCCAGAGGACTGGAGGACAGCAAATGTGGTCCCTTTGTTCAAGAAGGGGAGTAGAGATAACCCCGGTAACTATAGGCCGGTGAGCCTCACGTCTGTTGTGGGTAAAATCTTGGAGAGGATTATAAGAGATACGATTTATAATCATCTAGATAGGAATAACATGATTAGGGATAGTCAGCATGGTTTTGTGAAGGGTAGGTCATGCCTCACAAACCTTATTGAGTTCTTTGAGAAGGTGACTGAACAGGTAGACGAGGGTAGAGCAGTTGATGTGGTGTATATGGATTTCAGTAAAGCGTTTGATAAGGTTCCCCACGGTCGGCTACTGCAGAAAATACGGAGGCTGGGGATTGAGGGTGATTTAGAGATGTGGATCAGAAATTGGCTAGTTGAAAGAAGACAGAGGGTGGTGGTTGATGGCAAATGTTCAGAATGGAGTTCAGTTACGAGTGACGTACCACAAGGATCTGTTCTGGGGCCGTTGCTGTTTGTCATTTTTATAAATGACCTAGAGGAGGGCACAGAAGGTTGGGTGAGTAAATTTGCAGACGACACTAAAGTCGGTGGAGTTGTAGACAGTGCGGAAGGATGTTGCAGGTTACAGAGGGACATAGATAAGCTGCAGAGCTGGGCTGACAGGTGGCAAATGGAGTTTAATGTAGAGAAGTGTGAGGTGATTCACTTTGGAAAGAATAACAGGAATGCGGAATATTTGGCTAATGGTAAAATTCTTGGCAGTGTGGATGAGCAGAGGGATCTTCGTGTCCATGTACATAGATCCCTGAAAGTTGCCACCCAGGTTGATAGGGTTGTGAAGAAGGCCTATGGTGTGTTGGCCTTTATTGGTAGAGGGATTGAGTTCCGGAGCCATGAGGTCATGTTGCAGCTGTACAAAACTCTAGTACGGCCGCATTTGGAGTATTGCGTACAGTTCTGGTCGCCTCATTATAGGAAGGACGTGGAAGCTTTGGAACGGGTGCAGAGGAGATTTACCAGGATGTTGCCTGGTATGGAGGGAAAATCTTATGAGGAAAGGCTGATGGACTTGAGGTTGTTTTCGTTAGAGAGAAGAAGGTTAAGAGGTGACTTAATAGAGGCATACAAAATGATCAGAGGGTTAGATAGGGTGGACAGTGAGAGCCTTCTCCCACGGATGGAGGTGGCTAGCACGAGGGGACATAGCCTTAAATTGAGGGGTAATAGATATAGGACAGAGGTCAGAGGTAGGTTTTTTACGCAAAGAGTGGCGAGGCCATGGAATGCCCTACCTGCAACAGTAGTGAACTCGCCAACATTGAGGGCATTTAAAAGTTTATTGGATAAGCATATGGATGATAATGGCATAGTGTAGGTTAGATGGCCTTTAGTTTTTGACTTCCCATGTCGCTGCAACATCGAGGGCCGAAGGGCCTGTACTGCGCTGTATCGTTCTATGTTCTATGTTCTATGACATGGTACTGGAGAAGAGACTGGCACAGAAGCAGGAGTGGAGCATGGATGTGGGGCTGTTCGTAGACTGGAGTTTCTGTGATAAGATAAGGAAGGTGATTAAGGAGTATGTGGGGTTCAATTGTACAGGGAAGGTCTCGTGGTCGATAATGTGGGTGGCCCTGAAGGCATGGTGAGGGGGGAGGTGATCATGTTTAACACTGAGGTGGACAGGATGGAGAGGGAAGAACGGCAACAATTGATAGAAGAGATTTGGGAGGTGATGTGGATGATACATGGGGGACCTGGATCCATGGCTCCTGGCAAAGAGGAAGGAGTTGCAAGCGAGGTTTGACCTGCTGTCCACGGGAAAAGTGGTGCGTCAGTTGAGAAGGGCGAGGGGGCTGTCTATGAGTACGGGGAGAAGGTGGGTCGGATGTTAGCAGGTCAGCTCCATAGGCAAATGGTCGTGAGGGAGATAGTTTGTGTTCACAATAGGAAGGGGGAGTTGGTGGTGGCCCCAGAATGGATTAACACTATGTTTGAGGAGTTTAATGGGGATTTGTGGAAGTCGAAGCCACCAGAGGATGAGTAGGAGATGAGGGAGTTCCTAGAAGGTTAAAATGTCCGAGGTTGGGTGAAATGGAAAAGCCAGGGCTGCAGAGCAGGTGGGGGTAGAGGGAGTGAAGGTGGTAATTAGGAAGATGCAGCCGGGAAAGGCGGTAGGGCCGGATGGGTTCCCAGTGGAATTTTATAAGAAATTTAAGGACAAACTGTTGCTGGTAGAAATGTTTGAGGATGCGATGGTCAGGGGAGTCTTGGCAAAAACGATGGGCAGGCCCCCATCTCGTTGCTGCTGAAGGATAAGGACCTGGTGGACTGTGGGTCGTACAGGCCCATTTCTCTGCTGAATGTGGACGGCAAGATATTGGTAACGGTGCTGGCGTTAAGGTTGGAGCTGCGCCTTCTGAGGGTGATTGGCGAGGATCAGTCAGATTTCTTTAATGGCAGACAGCTGTCACCGAATATGTGACAAGTGCTGAATGTGGTGCTTTCTCTGGCAGAGGGAAGGTAGTTGGAGGTGGAAGTGGCATTAGATGCGAGGAGACGTTTGATCGGGTGGAGTGGAGCTATCAGATTATGGTGTTGGAGAAATTTGGGGTTGGGCTGATGTTTGTGGTATGGGTGCCATTGCTGGACACAGAGCCAATTGGCGAATTGATGGTAATTTTCATTGCACCGGGGAACAAGGCAGCAGTGCCCCATGTCCTCCTTCTGTTTACGTTGGCGGCTGAGCCCTTGGCCATTGCACTGAGAAGCTCTGAGTTGTGGAAAAGAAGTGATTGGGGGGGGGGGGGGGGGGGGGGGGGGGGGGGAGTGGGAGGAGGTGCTGCTATTCCATGTGGCAGACTCTCACTTCAGTATCTGGGGGTGCAGGTGGCCTGGGACTGGGCAGGTCTCCGGAAATTGAATTTCTCTAGCTTGGTGCGGAGGGTAAGAATGATTTGTCGAGGTGGGATAATCTCCCTCTGTCCCTGGCAGGCTGGGTCCAGGCGGTGAAGGTGAACATTCTACCGCGATTCTTGTTTTTGTTTCAGTCCCTGCCGGTCTTTTTGCCAAAGGCGTTTTTCAATGGGGTGGACAGGCTGATCTATTTGTTTGTCTGGGCGGGGAAGGTGGGCAGGATAAGGAAAGTGGTGCTACAGAGGGGATGGCAGTCGGGGGGAGGGAGGGGGGGGGGGGGGAGGGGCGGGGGGTTAGGCACCCTGAATCTGATGTACTATTATTGGGCAGTGAATGCAGAGAAGGTTCAGGGATGGATTAGGGAGGTGGGGACTTTGTGGGTAAGGATGGAGGCGGGCTCAAGTCGGGGTTGTGGGCCCTGGCAAAGACGCCGCTCCCTTTACCTCCAGCGAAGTAATCGGTCAGTCCGGTGGTGATGGCCACGCTGAAGATTTGGAGGCAGTTTCAGCAGCATTTTAGGTTGGGAGCGGGTTCAGGGGGTTGCCGATTAGGGGAAACCATGGATTTGAACTGGGGAGGATGGATGTGATGTTCCGGAAATAGGAGGAGAGGGGGATCAGGGAGATGAAGGATTTGTTTCTGGGTGGGCGGTTTGCCAGCTTGGAGGAGCTGAATGAGAAGTTTCGATTGGTGTGGGGGAGAATTTCCAGTACATGCAGGGACTTTGCAAGGAAGATCTTCCTGATTTTCCCACCTCTTTGTGGTTGGAGGGGGTGCTGTCAGCAGCGGGGTTGGAGAGGGAGGTTGTCTCGGCAATTTATGGGAGGATTTTGGAGAAGGATAAGGTGTCCATGGAGAAGGTTAAGGTTAAGTGGGAGGAGGAGTTGAGGGCAGCGTTGGAGGAGGAATTGTGGTGTGAGGTGCTGTGGAGGGCGATTTGTGTGTGAGGCTTGAGCTGATCCAGCTGAAGCTGGTGTACAGGGTGCACCTCACAAAGTCTAGGAGGAGCGGACTGTTTGAGGGGGTGGACGATGCCTTTCATCGATGTGGGAGAGGTCCTGCGAATCATGTGTATATGTTCTGGTCCTACCTGAAGCGGGAAAGGTTTCGAAGGGCAGTTTTCAGCACCATTTCCAGGGTTTTGTGCGTAGATATGGAGCCTAGTCCCCTGTAATCAATATTTGGGATGTCGGACCAGACAGAGTTGCAGATGGGTGAGGGGGAAGATGTCTTAGCATTCGCCTTGCTGATTGCTCACAGGCGGGCTTGTTGGGGTGGAGGTCAACTTCGCCACCCTGATCCTCCGCATGGTGGGTGAACCTATTGTAGTTCATAGCCCTGGAAAGGTGAAATTTGCTCTAAGGAGGGGCAGGTGATGGGTCCACAATAGCTGGGTTTGTTAATTCTGCATTTTGGAGAGTTAGTTACTGTTGAGGGGGGGGGGGGGGGGGGGGGGGCGGAGGGAGGGGGGGAGAAAGGCGGGAAGGAGGGGAGGTTTGGATGGGTGGGAGGTTTAATGTGTTGGGTCGGTTTATTGTTGTAACATGTCAATGTTGAAAATTTGGAATCAAAAGAAATTTTTTTTAAAAGGAGAGGAATCCACAAATCACCCTAATGGAAGGAATCAATGGATTCACAAGGTTTCCAAAGATGTGCGGGTTAGGTGGATTGGCCATGCTAAATTGCCCGTAGTGTCCTAAAAGTAAGGTTAAGGGGGGAGGGGGTTGTTGGGTTACGGGTATAGGGTGGATACGTGGGTTTGAGTAGGGTGATTATTGCTCGGCACAACATCGAGGGCCGAAGGGCCTGTTCTGTGCTGTACTGTTCTACGTTCTATGTTTCACTTTTTAAATCTTTTACTTTTGTCATGTGAGAGTACCTTTAAGAAATGAGTGTTCATAAATGGGTGTGTATATAAATATATGTAGTGGGAGTACCTTTAAGAAATGGGCGTTTATAAATGGGTGTGTATATAAATATCTGTAGTGAGAGTACCTTTAAGAAATGAGTGTTTACTACTGCAGTGATGTCAGAGAGTGAGGGGAGCTGGGCTGTCTGTCAGCTTTTTACTTTGGCTTTAGGCTTTTTGCTGCAGGGTGGGTTTGGTTTCATTTTAGTTTTGGAGAAGCTGAAAGCACAGCAGGATGTGTGTGAGTCGCTGCAAGCTTATGAATGTTCATTTGGGATTTTCAAAGTGGTAACTGCTCTCAATAGTGAATTTAAACCTGCTCTTTGTGTTATAAGGGTCTTTTGTCTTCCGAATGTTGTTTGGGAATTTATTAAGGATTACTTAGTGTTGTATTCTTTGGGGGTTATATTTGAATTAATGGTTGCTAAGATGTTCACTGTATGTTTTAAAAAGGTTAACTTGAGTTCATAGAATAAACATTGTTTTGCTTTAAAAAATACTTTTCGATTTCTGCTGCACCACACCTGTAGAGTGGGCCGTGTGCTCCCCATACCACAATCTAGTAAAAGTTGGGGGGTCAGGTGAACTCCATGATACACTTTGGGGTTCTCTAAACCCTGGCCCATAACAGTGTAACAATCAAACCCAAAAGTAACATAAATCGAGCGTGCATCAACAAAGAAATGGGACTTCAAGAGAAATGAAGAACTTTACTTTAAATAGTCGGGACATCAAAGATAGCTCCCACAATTGACTCAGCAACACTCCGGGAATAAATGTGGCACAACGTGCAATCTCAAATTCCTTTAAACTCTGCCTCCTGTACACAGAGGGCGTGATTTAATGGAAAAAGAACAGATTTCCGTTTAACAGAAAGGAAAAAGAGTCCCATGCCGAGCGCATTCAGTCAGGTCTTTCCCAATGCTGGCAGTGCTGAGAATGACCTCGCTATCAAACGGACTGTGCTTCATTTTGAGGCATCGATGGAGAATGTCCCACCAAGGCGACATTCAGTCCCATGTCCCAGGCGAATTTAGCGGATGTTTTCTCACAGCACCGAGAACAAGTCAGCTATTAAACCAGACTCTGTTCTATTTTCGGGGCCCAGCGTGGGAGGCCCCGCCAAGGCCGCACTTTTCTTCATTTCTTGAATTGAGGATCTCCGGTGCCAGTGCAAATGGCGCCCCGATCTCTTGACTCCCCAATGTGACCCCTGGACCTCCCCCAACATTTGGTGGTTTGGTGGTTCTCAGGTCCCACGCACCCCACTTCATAGAGCAGGGCATCCTGGGCCCTATTCCCAGCACTGGCAAGATGCCAGGGTGGCATCTGAGTGGCACTGGCAGGATGCCAGGGTGGCAGTGCCAAGGTGCCTGGGTGGCATTTTGCCTGTGCTGGGGATAGATGGGGTGCAGGGGCCTCGATGACTCCATGAAAGGTGAGTTGGGGGATCTGGAAGCTCCAGAGATTGGAAGTGGCGAGCGGAACTCATTAGTGCCGGAGATGGGACTGAGTGCAGCCTCGGTGGGACATTCTCCGCCGAGGCCCCGAAACAAAGCAGAGTCCCTTTGATAGCGAGGTCATGCTCAGCACTGCCAGCATTGGGAAAGACCTGACTAAACACGCTCAACACGGGACTCTTTTTCCTTTCTGTTAAATTGCGCCCAATGTGTTTTTCAGCTTGGGGAGGGAGGTGAAGCTCAGAAAGGCAGAGAGACAGTGAGTTTGGAGAAGGTTTGAGAGAGAGAGGAGTTGAGTTCTGATCTGCCTGACTCTTGAGTCCACAATTATTTCACGGTAGGATCATTAAAAATAATGGTCATAATATTTTAAAGCAGAGCAGTCTTGTCTGAAGACAAGGAAAAGGCTAAAACAACCTGGTTGAAGTAGCTGTTTGAGCCAGTGTGAAGGGGTTCCAACCAAAGCCAAATCTGTTCTATAAAGCAAGTATAACTCTCTACCCTGCTAATTTAAAACTGGGTTACAAACTTGTTGTTTAATGGGAAATTGTATAGCTAGAAGTTGCAAGATGAGGACCCTGGGAAAGGCAGTCAGCAGCAGCTAGAGGGAGTTGCAAGATGAGGACCCTGGGAAAAGCAGTCAGCAGCAGCTAGAGGAAGTTGTAAGAGGAGGACTCAGGGACTGGCTGCCAGCAGCACCTATAGGGTGAGAGGAGGATGCCAAGATAGAGAGCCAGCAGAATCTCGAGGAGGAGGTGCATACAAAAAAAATAAGCTGCACAAGAGAGGCAATTCTTGAAAACATCCAAGGCAACACAGGAGAAACATATACTCATTGAGTGGGACCAGGAGACCTTGTTAGAGGAGCAGAGGCCTTTTACGTAGAACCAGATGAGTATTTCTACTATCCAGCCTTTGAAGTAAAAAATGGTCTTTAGTTTAGGTCAAAGTATAACAAGTAAGGTAAGGTTCCTAGTGTATTTAATATTCTTTAAACTATAGGAAATAAATGTCAAGGAAGTGATTTAATTGTGAACCATGACAGTGCAGCTCCACCATGTGGAATGCTCCTCCTGTGCAATGTGGGAAGTCAGATACTCCTCCTGTGCCCAGGGTGACTACGTGTGCAGAAAGTGTCTCCAGCTGCAGCAACCTTGAGCTTCATGTCTGGAGCAGAAGCTGGAGTCACTATGGAACATCCACAAGGCTAACATCTTATTGGATAGCACATATAGTAAGATGGTCACACCGTAGAGCGAACAGGCAAAAAAGGAATGGATGACCACCAGAGAAAATAAAAGAACTACAGTAGTTCCCCGTTATACCGCGCTCCGCAATACCGCGGTTCGCGATATACGGCGGGGGGGGCTTATGGACCCCAACTGTCAGCTTCCCTCAGGATCAAAGTGAGACGGCCGCTGAAATTGACACTGCCGGCTGATTGGAGGGAGAGAGCAGCCGGCAGTGTCAATTTCAGCGGCCGGCTCACTTTGAACCGGAGAGGGAAGCTGCTCTCTCACTGAAACAATCAGCCGGCCGCTGAAATTGACACTGCCGGCTGCTCTCTCCCTCCAAACCAACTTTTAAGTTTTAATGTTTCTGATTGGAGGGAGAGAGCAGCCGTCAGTGTCAACTTCAGCGGCCGACTGATTGTTTCAGTGAGAGAGCAGCTTCCCTCTCCGGATCAAAGTGAGCCGGCCGCTCTCTCCCTCCAATCAGCCGGCAGTGTCAATTTCAGCGGCCGGCTCACTTTGATCCGGAGAGGGAAGCTGCTCTCTCACTGAAACAATCAGCCGGCCGCTAAAATTGACACTGCCGGCTGCTCTCTCCCTCCAATCCAACTTTTAAGTTGTAAAAAATGCAGCAGTGCTTGTTTTAATTAGATCCACGATGGGGGTTTTAAATTTATTTTAAAATCTATGCTAGCGCTTCCCATTGTGAGTCTACGGGGGTCTGACCTCCCCCCCCGCCCCCCGTAGACTCACAATGGGAAGCGCTAGCATAGATTTTTAAATAAATTTAAAACCCCCATCGTGGATATCCGCGGCTCGGATGCAACGCGGGTGGCTGTCTTGGACCCCAACACCCGCGTTATAAAGGGGGACTACTGTAGTGACATAGCGCAGGAGTCCCTGGGTCCATGTCCAAGCAGACATCCCATCGTGGACATTGCTGTGGGAGATGGTTTCTTAGGGGATTGTAATGTCATGTGAAAGTACCTTTAAGAAATGGGTGTTTTTATCGCATAACTGTAGTGGGTGTACCTTTAAGAAATGGGTGTTTATAAATGGGTGTGTATATAAATATCTGTAGTGAGAGTACCTTTAAGAAATGGGTGTTTATTACTGCAGTGATGTCAGAGAGTGGGTGGAGCTGGGCTACCTGTCAGCTTTTTACTTTGGCTTTAGGCTTTTTGCTGCAGGGTGGGTTTGGTTTCATTTTAGTTTTGGAGAAGCTGAAATCACAGCAGGATGTGTGTGAGTCGCTGCAAGCGTATGGATGTTCATTTGGGATTTTCAAAGTGGTAACTACTCGCGGTAGTGAATTTGAACCTGATGTGCTTCTGTAAAAGGTGTTTTTTAAGTCTTATGGATGTTTGGGAATTTAATAAGGATTACTTAGTGTTGTATTCTTTGGGGGTTGTAATTGAATTGATGGTTGCTAAGATGTTCACTGTATGTTTTAAAAAGGTTAACTTGAGTTCATAGAATAAACCTTGTTTTGCTTTAAAAAATACATTTCCATTTCTGCTGTACCACCCCTGTAGAGTGGGCCATGTGCTCCCCATATCACAATCTAGTAATAGTTGTGGGTCAAGTGAACTCCATGATACATTCTGGGGATCTCTAAACCCTGGCCCATAACAGTCGCAAGAGAGAAATCTGTGGTACCATGAATGGTTCAGCTGCATTGGACGGTGGAGAGCAAGAAACAAAAAGTGTTGGAGTGGTACGGAATTCTATCATAAGGTGAATAGAGAGATGTTTCTGCGGCCGCAGCTGTAACACCAGCATGGTATGTCGCCTCCTTGGTGCCAGGGTCAAGGATGTCACTGAGTGGCTGCTGGGGAGTGTGAACAGCCAGAGATCATGGTCCATATGAGAACCAAAAACAGATTAAAAAGAGGGATGAGTCCTGGAAGCAAAATATAAGGAGTTAGGAGATACATTAAAAAGTCTGACCTCAAAGGTAATAATGTCAGGATTACCCCCAGTGCCACATGCTAACGAGGTCATGAAGAGGAGAATAGGCCTGGTGAATACACGGTTAAAGAGGTGGTGCAGGAGGGACGGATTTGGATTCCTGAGGCATTGGGGCTGATTCTGGGGCAGGTAGGACATGTAAACACTGAACCAGTTGCACCCCAGGGGGACCGTGACCAATATCCTCGCAGGAATATTTGCTAGTGATGTTGGGGGTGTCAAAATAGAGTGGCAGGAGACTGGGAACCTGAGCGGGGAGACAAGAGAGGGAAACAAAGATAGAAATGAAAGACAGAAAGGTTGAAAGCAAAAGTGGAAGTCAGAGGAACAAGGGTTAGTAGCAAACAGGACATAGTCCAAAATTAATTAATAATGTGTAAAAATGTTAAAAAGCCAAATCTAAAGGTACTGTACCCGAGTGCATGCAGCATTCACAATAACAGCACAAGTAGTTGTAAACGTGTACAATATGATTGCGATTACGGAGACATGGCTGCAATGTGACCAAGGCTGGGAACAAAATATCCAAGGGTATTCAATATTTAAGACGGACAGACAAAAGGAAAGGAGGTGGTGTTGCATTGCTAGTAAAGGATGAAACAGTAAGAAAGGATACTGGCTCAGAACATCTAGATGTAGAATCACTCTGGGTGGAGCTAAGAAGCAACAAGGGGTAGAAGACATCAGTAGGAGTTATCTCGGCCTCCAAACAGTAGGGTATGACATTAAACAGGAAATTGGAGATGCGTGTAACAGGAGTGCCACAGTAATCATGGATGACTTTAATCAACATATAGACTGGACAAACCAGATTTGCAATAATACTGTGGCAGATGAATTCTTGGAGTGTGTGCAGGATGGCCTTTTTATCAGTATGTTGAGGAACCAAATAGGGAACATGCTCTCATAGATTTGAAATTGTGCAATGAGAAGGGTTTTCATTATAATCTTGTTATTCAGGGCCCTTTAGGGAAGAATGACCATAATCTGTCATTGGGGTAGAAAGTAGTCCAATCTGAAACTAGGATTCTAAATCTAAAGAAAGGAAACTACAAAGGTATGAATTGGAGGTGGTGACATAGTGGTATTGTCACTGGACAAGTAAACCAAAGACCCAGAATCATTCTCTGGAGACCCAGGTTCAAATCCCACCAGTGCAGGTGGTGACATTTGAATTCAATAAAAACCTGGAATTAAAAATGTAATAATGACCACAAAATCATTGTCGATTGTCGTAAAAATCCATCTGGTTCACAAAGCTCTTTTAGGGAAGGAATTCTGTGGGCAGCACAGTGGCACAGTGGGTTAGCACTACGGCCTCATGGCGCTGAGGTCCAAGGTTTGATCCCGGCTCTGGGTCACTGTCCATGTGGAGTTTGCACATTCTCCCCGTGTTTGCATGGGTTTCGCCCCCACGACCCAAAGATGTGCAAGCTAGGTTGATTGGCCACACTAAATTGCCCCTTAATATGAAAAAATTAATTGGGTACTCTAAATTATTTTTAAAAAGGGAAGGAATTCTGCGGTCCTTACCTGGTCTGGCCTAAATGTGACTCCAGATCCACAGCAAGGTGCTTGACTCTTAACTGCCCTCTCAAGGGCAATTATGGAAGGGCAATAAATGCTGGCCAAGCCTGCAATGCCTATGCCCCATGAACGAATAAAAACAAGAGGTGTGAGTTGGCTAAGATGAATTGAGAACATTATTGAAATGCATGATGGTGGATTGGCAATTTCTAAAATTTTATGCATGCATTGCAACAGTTATGCATTCCTTTTTTTGTCATTGGTTTTTATTGTTTTGCATTTTATACTTACATTGCAGGGAACATTAAACAGTAACATCACGATCTTTACAAAATCAGTATATATATGTATAAGAAGAAACAGAGATACATATATATATATAATAGGCCCAGAAAGGGAACAAGACAGCAAATGTGTAGATATTATTGTTGGGGCCCTGGTTATGGGGACCCCTGACTTTGACCACTCCCTCCGTGCTGTTCCTGCGCAGTGTGTGTTGCCTCCTGGTGTTAGAGCACATCAGGGGGTTTTAGGTGCCACTTGGGCATACTGCTGGCAAGCCTTCGCTGCTGTTTGTTCCTTCCGGCTTCCCTGCATCCTCGCTGTTATTCCCTCCCCCCTCTCCTTCTCCTGCCCCCACATCAGCCCCATACCCCACCTCTTCCTAACCCCCTTCTTTTTGTTATGTTGGTGACACCTCAAATATAGAATTTTATTCTTTCCAGTTTGAGGAATACTGCTAGATCGGACAGCCAGTCCACAGCCTTGGATGGGGCAGCCAATCTCCAGCCGAGCAGGAGTGTCTGGCAGGCAATCAGGGAGGCAAAGGCTAGGGCATCGACCCCTCCCCCTGGAAATAGTTCTGGTTTTTCCGAATCCCCGAAGACCATCACTGGTGGGCATGGTTCCACCTTTACTCCACAACCCTGGACATGGCCTCAAAAAAGCAGCCCAATACTTGGTCAGTCTGGGGCAAGACCAGAACATGTGGGTGTGGTTGACTGGGCATCCTTGGCATCTTCCAAATTTGTCCTCCACCTCCAGAAAGAACCCGCTCATGCGTGTTTGTGTCAAGTGTGCTGTCTGCACTACTTTCAGCTGTGTTAGGCCCTGAGCATGAGGAGGTGGAGTATGCCCCGTGCAGCATTTCCCCCCATCTCTATGCCTATCTCTTCCTCCCATTTTCCCTGTGTCTTGTCCAGTGGAAACCATACCTCTTCCAGTAGTCATCCGTACATGTCCGTGCATTTGCCGGTCAGGAGTCTGTCCAGTAGGGAGTGTCCCTGGTAGTTGGGCAATGTTTTTGTCTCCTTACGGAGGAAGTCCCTTAACTGCATGTATCGCAACTCATTACTTTCGGGAGCTGATGTTTGTCCGTCAGTTCCCCAAGTGTCGCTACCATGCTGTCTATGTATAAGTCCCCTCCCGTCAGTGTACCCTTGTCCTGTCTCCACCATTTTAAGCTGGCGTCTAGTGTCGCCAGAGGAAATTTATGGTTCTTGCAGATGGGGCCATGGTGGACATTGCCTTCAGTCTGAAGTGGTGCCGGAGCTGATTCCACGTTCTTAGTGTGACCACCACCATTGGGGTCCTTGTGTATTTGGCTCCGGGGAATGGGAGAGGGGCCGTGACCAGTGCTCAGAGGGATGTTCCCGTGCATGACATCAGTGTTTAGGAGTGAGACGGATCCGTCGGGTCTTTGACATTTTTAGGGATCAGTGATATCAAGGCCTGTGCTAGCGTGGGTGTCAGGATCCCCCTCCATAGCGAATTGTTGAACATCTCCCGCTGGGGCAGGGCCAATGCTGCCATGAACGTTTCGTAGGGGTCCACCAGGAATCCATCTGGACCCACATGGTGCCTTCCCTGCCTGGATGGATTTAATGCTCTCCACAATTTCTGCTAGTTCTAGAGGTACTTCCAGTCCTTACTTTCGTTCCTCCCCATAACTGGCATGTCCAGTCTGTCGAAAAACTGTCTCAAATTCGCATCCCCCTCTGGGGGCTCGAAGTTGTCCAGCTCCTGGTAGCAAGTCAAAAGGCCTCATTCACCCTGTCCAGCTCCGTGACTAACCTGCCATTCTTATCTTTCACCTGCGCTATTTCCCTTGTGTCTACCTGCATCCTCAGCAGGCGGCTGTCCTTGTATCCATGCTCATAGAAGGCCCCACCGTGACTGGCGGAGTGGGTGTATTGCTTTCCCCGTGGAGAGCAGGTCCAATTCCATTTGTAATTTTTTCCCTCTCCGTCAGTAGATCCACGGTTGGAGGCTTGGTGTACCACTGGTCCACCTCCAATATGGAGTTGACCAGCTGCTGTCTAGCCGCTCTCTCATTTCTGTCACTGCATGCCCTCAATGCTATTATCCCCCCCCCCACCCCGTTTCACTTCTTTCAGTGCCTCCCAGAATGTGGAGGGTGAGACCCCGCTGATCTGGTTACAGGATATGTATCCCTTGATGGCTTGTGATATTCCTTCACAGAATGCTTTGTTGGCAAGGAAGGGGGCACTGGGCTCAGCCCATCTCCAATCTCACATCAGTATGGTGCGTGGTCGGAGATTACTATTGCTGAGTATTCCGCCCCTACTACCCCTGGAAGCTCCGATTTCCCAACTACAAAGGAATCGATGAGGGAATGCACTTTGTGGACTTGGGAGAAGAAGAATTCCTTCTCCCTCTGGTGTGTGAACCTCCAAGGGTCCTTCTCCCCAATCTGCTCCATAAGGCCTTCAGCTCCCTCGCCGTGGCTGACAGTTGAAGTCTCCCCTCATGATGAGATGGCGGGAGTCTCGGTCGGGGATTTCTGCCATGGTCTTTTTGATAGGGCGGCACAGTGGCACAGTGGTTAACACTGCTGCCTCACAGCTTCAGGGTCCCAGGTTCAATTCCAGCCTCAGGTAACTGGAGGTTGCATGTTCCCCCCATGTCTGCGTGGGTTTCCTCCGGATGCTCCGGTTTCCTCCCACAGTCCAAATATGTGCAGGTTAGGTGGATTGGCTATGATAAATTGCTCCTTCATGTCAAAAAGGTTCGGCGGGGTGACTGGGTTGCAGGGATAGGGTGAAGGTGTGGGCTTAAGTAGGGTGTTCTTTCCCAGGGCCGGTGCAGATTCGATGGGCTGAATGGCCAACTTCTTCTTTGTAAATTCTATGATTCTATGGTAAAATCTGTGTTGTCCCAGTTAGGGGCATACACAGTCACAAGCCCCACTGATGCCCCTTACAGGACACCGATGGCCATGACATACCGTCCCCCTGGGACTGTCACTATCGTCATTGTCATAAATGTTGTCCTTTTACTAAACCAGTATTGCCACCCACCCAGCCCTTATCCTGGAGCATACTTGATAGATCTGTCCTATCCAACTTTTTATTACCCTCAGTCGGCCCTTCTCCTCAGCTGTGTTTGTTGGAGGAAGACTATGTCGGCCCTCAGGTTTTTCAGATGGGGCAGACTGATGTTCCAGGTAACTATCCTGATGGGGGTTTTTGTCACCCCCTCCTGCGGGGTCAGCCATTCTTACCTTATGGAAGTGAACTGCACTCTGGGGTTTCCCTTCGTTTGGGGGCCATCCAAGATGGCCACCGTGACCTTCTTTGTTCCAGCCACCTTCATGTACAACCAACTTTCTACCCACTCTCCCCCCAACTCATACCCAATTCCCCCCATCCCCACCGGACTCCCTGCCCTTCCTAGTCTCCCTACCCTGTGCCCCTCTGAGTTTTTCCCCTGTGCAGCCCCCTCTTTCCCCCTCCCCTCATTTCCCCTGACTAGTTATCCTATTCCCCCATGCCTCCCCTTCTGCCAGGCGCTCCCTCCTTTTGGCTTGGTATCTCTCTCTACCCTTTTCCCCCTCCCTGGGACATACAGACTTTCCTCAGATAGAACGACAAAAAGGACAAAAAAGCAACAGATCAATAAAAATAAAAAAAATTTTAGACAGCGAGAGGAACTAAAGCAAACTCATTGTACGTGGTCTGTGCATATCCATCACTGTTGCATTCCTAGCCCGTTTTTCCGGACGTATTTGTCAGCTTCCCCCGGCGTGTTGAAGTAATGTTCTTGTTGGCATCTGTCACCCGAAGTTTTGGCGACCGCAGCATCCCGAACCGTACCTTTCTCATGAATAAAGCTGCCTTGGTCCCGTTGAATTCCAGTGGTGCTTGGCCAGTTCAGCCCCTCTGTCCTGGTAAGTTCTGATCGTGTGTCCTTCCCACTTGCAGGACCACATGGTCCTCGCCCAGTTCTGGATTTGCTCTTTATAGGAATTAGGAGCAGAAGTGGGCAATTCAGCCCTTTGAGCCTGCTCCACCATTCAATCATGGCTGATATCTTCCTGGTCCCAAATCCACCTCCCCACCCGTTGTCCATATTCCTTTAACCCATATTTCATCAAAAATATATCTGTCTCTTTCTTGAAACCATTTAATGACTCAGATTCCACCGCACTATGGGCCAGCAGGTTCCACGATTTCACCACCCTGTGTGAGAAGTAGCTCCTCCTCAGGAAGCAGTGAGGCATCTTTGTAAAGTACAGGTAATGGTGTGGGGGAAAGCAAAATCCAACTCGGAATGTCTCTTAGTGTCCCTGGGCTTCTAGAACCAGTCTGACATCCATTAACCACACTGAGCAGATAGCTCACCATCCTGACCTCTGTTACAACAGAAACTACACTTCAAAAATGATTCATAAGACACTCCTCAAAAACCTCTCTGAACCATCTATTGGTTAACTGTCCTAATACTTCCCTCTGTGCCTCAGTGTCAAACTTTGCCCAATTCCATTCCTGTGAAGTGCATGGGATGTTTTATTGTGCTCAATGCAAATACAAGTTGTTGTTATCAAGTGTTTTTGGATGTCCCGAGGTGTTTGAAAAAGGTGCCGTTTAAATGTAAGACTCTATTTTGTTTTCTTACATAGGTGGATTGGCCATGATAAAATTGCCCTTAGTGTCCAAAATTGCCCTTAGTGTTGGGTGGGGTTACTGGGTTATGGGGATAAGGTGGAGGTGTTGACCTTGGGTAGGGTGCTCTTTCCAAGAGCCGGTGCAGACTCAATGGGCCGAATGGCCTCCTTCTGCACTGTAAATTCTATGATATCTATGATATCTATGATGACCTACGTTTTATGTTTCTCCACCTGTTTGGCCACCTTCAATGATCTATGCACATATCCATCCAGGGCCCTCTGCTCCAGCATTCCCTTCAGAATTGTACCTCTTATTTTATTTTGTCTTCCCATGTTCATAGAACATAGAACATGACAGCGCAGTACAGGCCCTTCAACCTTCGATGTTGCGCCGACCTGTGAAACACCTCTAAAGCCCATCTACACTCTTCCCTTATCGTCCATATGTCTATCCAATGACCATTTAAATGCCCTTAGTGTTGCAGGCAGGGCATTCCACGCCCTTACTACTCTCTGAGTAAATAACCTACCTCTGACATCTGCCCTATATCTACTCTCAATTTAAAGCTATGTCCCCTCGTGCAAGACATCACCATCCGAGGAAAAAGGCTCACTGTCCGCCCTATCTAATCCTCTGATCATCTTGTATGCCTCAATTAAGTCACCTCTTAACCTTCTTCTCTGTAACAAAAACAGCCTCAAGTCCCTCAGCCTTCCCTCATAAGATCTTCCCTCCATACCAGGCAACATTCTTGTAAATCTCCTCTGTACCCTTTCCAATTCTTCCACATCCTTCCTATAATACGGCTACCAGAATTGCACGCAGTACTCCAAATGCGGCCGCACCAGAGTTTTGTACAGCTGCAACATGACCTCATGGCTCCAAAACTCAATCCCTCTACCAATAAAAGCTAACACACCGTACACCTTCTTAACAACCCTCTCAACCTGGGTGGCAACTTTCAGGGATCTATGTACATGGATACCGAGATCTCTCTGCTCATCCACACTACCAAGAATCTTACCATTAACCCAGTACCCTGTCTTCCTGTTATTCCTTCCAAAATGAATCACCTAACACTTTTCTGCATTAAACTCCATTTGCAACCTGTCAGCCCAGCTCTGCAGCTTATCTATGTCCCTCTGTAACTTGCAACATCCTTCCACACTGTCCACAACTCCACCGACTTTAGTGTCATCTGCAAATTTACTCACCCATCCTTCTACTCCCTCCTCCAGGTCATTTATAAAAATGACAAACAGTGGCCCCAAAACAGATCCTTGTGGTACACCACTAGTAACTGGACTCCAGTCTGAACATTTCCGATCATCCACCACCCTTTGTCTTCTTCCAGCTAGCCAATTTCTGATCCAAACTGCTAAATCACCCTGAATCCCATGCCTCCGTATTTTCTGCAATAGCCTACTGTGGGGAACGTTATCAAACGCTTTACTGAAATCCATATACACCACATCAACTGCTTTACCCTCATCCACCTGTTTGGTCACCTTCCCAAAGAACTCAATAAGATTTGTGAGGCACGACCTACCCTTCACAGAACTGTGTTGACTATCTCTAATCAAATTATTCCTTTCCAGATGATTATACATCCTATCTCTTATAAACCTTTCCAAGACTTTGCCCACAACAGAAGTAAGGCTCACTGGTCTATGGTTACCGGGGTTGTCTCTACTCCCCTTCTTGAACAATGAGACAACATTTGCTATCCTCCAGTCTTCTGCCACTATTCCTGTAGTCAAAGATGACTTAAAGATCAAAGCCAAAAGCTCAGCAATCTCTTCCCTAGCTTCCCAGAGAATCCTAGGATAAATCCCATCTGGCCCAGGTCACTTATCTATTTTCACTCTTTACAGAATTGTTAACACCTCCTCCTTATGAACCTCAAGCCCTTCTAATCTAGTAGCCTGTATCTCAGTATTCTCCTCGATAACATTGTCTTTTTCCTGTGTGAATACTGACAAAAAAGATTCATTTAGCACCTCTCCTATCTCCTCGGACTCCACGCACAACTTCCCACTACTGTCATTGACTGGCCCTACTCTTACCCAAGTCATTCTTTTCTTCCTGACATATCTATAGAAAGCTTTAGGGTTATCCTTGATCCTACCTGCCAAAGACTTCTAATGTCCCCTCCTGGCTCTTCTTAGCTCTCTCTTTAGGTCCTTCCTAGCTAACTTCTAACTCTCGAGCGCCCTAACTGAACCTTCACGTCTCATCTTTACATAAGCCTCCTTCTTCCTCTTGACAAGTGTTTCAACTACTTTAGTAAACCACGGTTCCCTCGCTCAACCACTTCCTCCCTGCCTGACAGGTACATACTTATCAAGGACACGCAGTAGCTGTTCCTTGAACATGCTCCACATTTCCATTGCATCCCCATCCCCTGCAGTTTTCCTCTCCATCCGATGCATCCTATGTCTTGCCTCATCGCATCATAATTGCCTTTCCCCCAGATATAACTCTTGCCCTGCGGTGTATACCTATCCCTTTCCATCACTAAAGTAAACGTAAGCGAATTGTGGTCACTATCACCAAAGTGCTCACCGACCTCCAAATCTAACACTTGTTCTGGTTCATTACCCAGTACTAAATCCAATATGGCCTTGCCTCTCGTTGGCCTATCTACACACTGTGTCAGGAAACCCTCCTGCACACATTGGACAAAAACGGACCTATCTAAAGTACTCGAACTATAGTGTTTCCAGTCAATATTTGGAAAATTAAAGTCCCCCATGAGTTCCTAGTCCCCCATTAGTTCCATTCCTCCCAGAATGCACCACCTCACACTTCTCCGCATTGAACTTCATCTGCCACTGATCTGTCCATTCCACCACCTTTTGAAGGACATCTATACTATTCTCCTCACAGTTTACAATGCTTCCAAGTTTCACAACATCCGTAAACTTTGAAAATGTCACCTGCACACCAAGATCAAAATCATTAATATAAATCTGGAAAAGGGTGCCAATACCGACTCCTGGGGAAATTCAAACCTTCCTCCAACCTGAAAAATATCCACTGACGGTTACTCTCTGCTTCCTATTACTCAGCCAATTCTGTATCCACATTGCTGCCCCTTTCATTCCATGGGCTATAACTTTTCTCACTAGTCAATTATCTCAGTTATATGTATGACATATATTCTATCAAATGAGGAAATCATTTTAATATCCTTTATTCTGGCATTCTTACCCAGTCAATGTTAAAGTTAACCATTCAAATCTCTCCAGTATTGAAAAAGTATACACATCTTAATACACAGAAAGGTCAATCAGAGTTTTCACAGAATAATAATAGAATTCTGAAGTGGAATTCTCAAAGCTCCAATGGAACAATTCGAGAATATGATAAATAAAACTAGAATTGAGTTTATAGAATCGCTGTAAATCAGTGTCTGAGACATCATCCCTTAACTGACAGAAACCATGCTGTTGTTGCAAAAGAATGAATCTTCCTAACATTGTAAGTAACACCATGGGAGGGTTACTGGTAATATAACTACACAGGTTATAATATTTCTTACCATGTACTGAATGCAGAATCACAAGTAGTAACAGCACAATGTGGTGAACTGCTTTCATCTTGAGATCTGAGCAGAAGAGGATTTGCCTGAGAGGGAGAGAAGTGATAGTTGCATTACTTGTCACAGATCTCATGTTACATCGACAGTGCACTCACACCAATGTCAAACAGGCTGTGCAACAGTTATACCAAGTTTTTGTTGAGATGTAAACTCCCGGGGCCTGAAGTTCCTGAACTGTGGTTACATCCTGTGAACATGTGTGTGTTGTGTTATTTTTTTACCACTGTGCTGTGTTGTGTCTCTGGAGACTTTAATAAAATACTATGATTGGCATCTGAAGAATGATCCTGAATTAAGACGAGTCAGGCTTTGATATTTGACCATAATTTAATCATGTAACCATTGAGTTACCATTGCTTCCCTCAAGATTTGGTTCTCAATAGGAATTGCTCCTCTGATAAATGAATATCAGCGCACTTTCCCTGTGGAATATGCTGTAGCCATGCTGATGGATAAATGCACAATATCTCAGGTAAGGCTGACTTGACTGGCAATGCTCCATTTGTTCTCCTTAACCACTAATGTGCTCTAATATTGGGGGAGGTCCCTGCGGTAACCCAATGTGATACTGCTGTCGGAGAGAAGGTTATATTGCAATAATTACCACAAATATCCAAAGTGATAACAGCAAAAAGCAAATTTTATAAATGATTAATAAATGGGCTGAAAGTCCATTGGGGAGCCTTTTTTCAATAAGTTTCAGTGTACGCAAATGAGCCACTCTGGAAGCCATTTTATCACAATGCGAGATCACGGAGCAATCCAGGTACAATCATTGGGAAACTGTGGGAACAGGATGACATCATCGATAATGGAGTTCAATTGAAGATTAAAATTGGCTCCTCCCAGTTTCAGTTGGTGAACAATTCCTTCACCTGAAATGTCAGCACAGAAAGGTGGAGATCTGACACAACATCTCCACTTTCTGACTTGTATTGTCCAATTTTCACATGAAAATTGGGCAGAATTAAATTGGAGAAGGCTAGCTTGCTGTTTCTGTCACTCTCCTTGTCTGTCTATCCACCCCCCTCCCCCACACTGTTTTCTTTATTTCACTCACATGTTATCTGTTGGTTTCTGTGGTTGGGAGGCTTCATTCCTGTGGTAAGTGCTGAGAGAACACGAAGACATTCCATATCCCCGTCTATGAACTTTATTGATCAGGGGATGGTAACTGAGGGATTATGGTGCTGAACAGGCAACCCAAATGTAGCAAGTTAAAACAACATCATGATATTCAATAAATCTGATGAACGGGAGTGGGGGGGGGGGGTGGGTGGGTGGGGGGGGGGGGCTGTCATATGATGCGAGCATGGGAGTGGTAGCACTTTCATGAGCTCATCTTTTAATCCTTTATTTTACCCTGATGCACAATTAATATTTGCTTTATCTTGGGTTACACGGCTTGCGCTCCGTCCCTGGAGTACTGCTTTCCCTCCATATCCTTTGATCCCTTTAGCTGCAAATGCCTCCTAATCCGAACCCTAACCCTAAACCCTAACCCTAACCCTAACTCCATTTTGAAGACAGACAGTGTTTTGGCCTCAACTGCTTTCCATGGTAGAGAATTCCACAGGCTCACCACTGTCTGGGTGAAGAATTTCACCTGATCTCTGCACTAAATGATTTACCCGTCATCCTCAGACTGACTTCTGGTTCTGGACTCTCCCACCATGATCTGGACAGGTTGGGCGAGTGGGCAAATCAATGGCAGATGCAGTATAATTTGGATAAGTGTGAGGTTATTCACTTTGGAAGCACAAACAGGAAGTCCCACCATCCCAGGAATCAGCCTGGCAAACCTTCGCTGAACTCCTTCCAGAGCAAGAAAATCCTTCCTCAGGAAAGAAGACCAAAACTGCACACAATAATCCAGGTGTGATCACATCAAGGCCCGATACAATGCAGCAAGACATCCCTGTTCCTGTACTCGAATCCTCTCACAATGAAGACCAACATACCACTTGCCTTCTTTATCACCTACTTCACCTGCATGTTTACTTTCAGTAATTGGTGCCGAAGGACATCTAGGTCTCTTTGCACATTCCCCTCTCTGAATCTATAGCCATTCAGATAATAATCTGCCTGGGCTCAGCCGAGACAGCAGGCTGGAAGTAAGGAGTCTATGTGTCCTGATCGTTGGAATCCTTGGAAAATCCTGAAGAGTGCTCACCATTTTGGATGCTGCTTTATCCTGATGTCTGCATGTTTCATGCACCACTGGCGGGGGGGGGGGGGGGGGGGGAGAACCAGGATGTTAGCTTAGAAGGTGTAATAACTGAAGGGGAAACAGAGAACCAAAATAAGAGAAGAACATCACCCTCCGGCAGAGCAAAAAAGGTGACAAGTGTGAGAAGAGAGGTGGTCAATGCAGTATTGAGGGTGTTGTACCTAAATGCGTGCAGTATACGGAACTAGGTAAATGAACTTGTTACGCACATTGAAATTGGCCGGTATGATGTTGTGGGCATCACAGAGGCGTGGCTACAAGGGGATCAGGGCTGGGATCTAAATATACAAGGATATGTGTCCTATCGAAAGGACAGGCAGATGGGCAAAGGGGGTGGGTTGCATTTTTAGTAAAGAATAAATCAATAGCAAGGAGCGACATAGGATCAGAAGACATAGAGGGCGAGATTCTCCCAAAACGGGAGAAATCGTAAAGCTGCCGTAAAACCCGGGCGGGTTTTACGGCAGCGCGCCCCTTCCCGACCGGGGACCGATTCTGGTCCCCGATCGGGGCTAGCAGCCCGACGCCGTAGGCTCCGGCAAGACGGGCTTAACGAAAATCGTTATGCCCGCTTGCCGGAGTTAGCGCCGGCTGACGCGTCATATGACGTCAGCCGCGCATGTGCAGTTTGGAAGACTCCAACCCGCGCATGCGCGGGTGACATCATCGCGTTTTTGCGCGAAACCCGCGCATGCGCGGTCCGGGTTGCCCCTCAGCCGCCCCGCGAATGGATACTGCGGGGCGGCGGAAGGACAAGTAGTGCGCGGGCATCGGGCCCGCTGCCCGCGATCGGTGGGCACCGATCGCGGGCCCATGGCACCCTTGGCACGGCCGTGGTACTGCCGTGCCAATCGGTGCCATGGTTATAAAAAGCGAGTTTGTGACGCCGTTTTTACAAACGGCAAGACCAGGTATGTTTGCCGTTCGTAAAAACGGCGGAAAGGGCTGGGACTTCGGCCCATCTAACAGCTGAGAATCGCTGCCGGCCGTAAAAAAACGGCGGCAGCGATTCGGGTCGGGACTTCGGCGGGGGGGGTGGGAGAATAGCGGGAGGGCGGCAAAAATGTCGGGAAGGCCCTCCCGCTATTCTCCCACCCGTCGTGGGGGGCGGAGAATTTCGCCCAGAATCTCTGTGAGTAGATTTGAGGAATCGCAAAGGAAAAAAGACCCTGATGGGAGTTATGTACCGGCCCCCTTGCAGTACTCAGGATATACGGCAGAAAATAAATTAGGAGATACAAAAGGCACGTAAAAAAGGGAATATTTCAATAATCATGGGGGACTTCAATATACAAGTGGACTGGGAAAATCAGGTTGGTAGTGGATCCTAAGAAAAGGAATTTGTGGAATATCTAAGAGATCGGTTTTTGGAGCAGCTTGTGACAGTGCCTATTAAGGAACAGGCAATTCTGGGTTTGGTGATGTGTAATGAGGCAAACTTGATTAGGGAACTTAAGGTGAAGGAATCCTTAGGGAGCAGTGGCCACAATAGGATACAATTTGCCCTGCAGTTTGAGAGGAAGAGGGAGAAGCTGCAATCAGATGGAACGGTATTACAATTAAATAAGGGTAACTGCACAGACATGGTAATTCTATGATAATTCTATGATAATGAGGGAGGAGCTGGACAGAGTTTATTGGAAAAGGAGCCTAAGGCAAGACAGTGGAACAGCAATGGCAGGGTTTTTGGGGGTTATTCGGGAAGCACAGTACAAATTCATCCAAGGAGGAGGAAACATGCTAAGGACAGGACAAGGCATCCATGGGTGATGAGGGAAGTTAAGGACAGCATAAAATCAAAAGAAAAAGCATACAAAATGGCGAGGATTAGTGGGAAGCCAGAGGATTGGGAAACCTTTAAAACCGAGCAGAGGACAACTAAAAAAGCAATAAGGGAGGCGAAGATGAAATATGAGTGCAAACTAGCTAATAATATAAAGGAAGGTAGGAAGAGTTTTTTTTCAATATATAAAAGGTAAGAGAGGTAAAAAAAATAGACATTGGACCACTGGGAAATGTGGCTGGAGAAGTAATAATAGAAAACAAAGAAATAGCAGAGGAACTGAATAGTTACTTTGCATCAGTCTTCATGGTGGAAGACACCAGTGGGATGCCAGAGCTCCAGGAGAACCAGGGGGCAGAGGTGAGTGCAGTAACCATCACTAAGAAGAAAGCTCTGGGGAAACTGAAAGGTCTGAAGGTGGATAAATCAACTGGACCAGATGGACTACACCCCAGTGTTCTAAAAGAGATAGCTGAGGAGATTGTAGAATCATAGAATCATAGAATTTACAGTGCAGAAGGAGGCCATTCAGCCCATCGAGTCAGCATCGGCTCCTGAAAAGAGCAATTGGTGGTGATCTTTCAGGAATCACTGGGGGCAGGAAGGGTCCCAGAGGACTGGAAAGTGGCTAATGTAACACAGCTGTTTAAGAAGGGAGGGCGGCAGAAGACAGGAAATTATAGGCCGGTTAGCCTGACTTCAGTCATTGGTAAGATTTTAAAGTCCATTATTGAAGATGAAATCGCAGAGTACTTTGAAGTGCATGATAAAATAGGACTGAGTCAGCACGGCTTCGTCAAGGGGAGGTCATGTCTGACACATCTGTTAGAGTTCTCTGAGGAAGTATCAAGGAAGTTAGACAAAGGAGGACCAGTGGAAGTGATTTATTTAGATTTCCAGAAGTCCTTTGACAAGGTGCCGCATAGAAGACTGTGAAATAAGTTAAAAGCTCATGGTGTTAAGGGTAAGATCCTGGCATGGATAGAGGATTGGTTGACTGGCAGAAGGCAGAGATTGGGGACAAAGGGGTCTTTTCAGGATGGCAGCTGGTGACTGTGGTGTGCCTCAGGGTCTGTGCTGGGATCACAACTTTTCACAATATATATTAATGATCTGGAAGAAGGAACTGAAGGCACTGTTGCTAAGTTTGTAGATGATACAAAGACCTGTAGGGGGTCAGGTAGTATTGAGGAAGCAAGGGGGCTGCAGAAGGATTTGGACAGGCTAGGAAAGTGGGCAATGATGTGGAAGGTGGAATACAATGTGGAAAAGTGTGAGGTTATGCACTTTGGAAGGAGAAATGGAGGCATAGACTATTTTCTAAATAGGGAGATGCTCAGGAAATCAGAAGCACAAAGGGACTTGGGAGTCCTTGTTCATGATTCTCTTAAGGTTAATGTGCAGGTTCAATCGGCAGTTAGGAAGGCAAATGCAATATTAGCATTCATGTCGAGAGGGCTAGAATACAAGACCAGAGATGTACCCCTGAGGCTGTATAATGCTCTGGTCAGACCCCATTTGGAGTATTGTCAGCAGTTTTGGGTCCCGTATCTAAGGAAGGATGTGCTGGCCTTGGAAAGGGTCCAGAGGAGGTTCACAAGAATGATCCCTGGAATGAAGAGCTTGTTGTATGAGGAACAGTTGAGGACTCTGGGTGTGTACTCGTTGGAGTTTAGAAGGATGAGGGGGGATCTTAAGGAAACTTACAGGTTACTGCGAGGCCTGGATAGAGTGGAGGTGGAGAGGATGTTTCCACTTGTAGGAAAAACTAGAACCAGAGGGCACAATCTCAGACTAAAGGGACGATCCTTCAAAACAGAGATGAGGAGGAATTTCTTCAGCCAGAGGATGGTGAACCTGTGGAACTCTTTGCCGCAGAAGGCTGTGGAGGCCAAATCACGGAGTATCTTTAAGACAGAGAGAAATAGGTTCTTGATTAATTCGGGGAAGAGAATGGGGATGAGGAAAATATCAGCCATGATTGAATGGCGGAGCAGACACGATGGGCTGAGTGGCCGAATTCTGCTTCTGTGTCTTATGGTCTTATTCCTCATCCTGACAACTGCCGCATTCCTCAGTTGTTATCCTGGACTTCACTCCCTGATAATCATGTTGTTGTCTGTTAATGTTGTATTTTATCTGCTTGCAGGGAAGTAAATATTTTGGGTGCGATGTCCTGCACGGCTGGTTATCCTGATTTAAGAAGGTTATATCATGTTAAGCTGACTATTGGATTTGAGATTTGTGCACAGTTTCTTTATCCTAATATCTCCTTGGGGGAAGGATGAGCAGAGCCGGAGCGGGGGGAGGGGTGGAGGATGTGGTTGTTTAGCTTAGTTCGGTCATCGCTTTGTTTGAGGAAGGCCTCCCTATGATCAGAGCTATTTTATTTTCTTGGTTTCCCTTTTTTCTTCTTCAGGCCCAGGCTGACTTTGTATTTTTCTGTGTGGAGTGGGATTAGTCTGAATCCTCTTCAGGGAGGAGTCAGTCATTTTTCCTGGTACAGGTCTCCCTCTTCAACTATTCTAATTGCTGTCAGAGGTGATGGGAGTGAGATCTGTCTGTCTTTATCTGGTGGGACGTAGAGTCTTATTTTTGTTTAGCACCTTTCCTTTTTCAGGCCCAAGCAGAAGTTGTGTTATCCTGTTGAGCACTGGGACTTGTGTGGCTCCCGTTCAGGAATGAGTCAGTTGTTTCTCCTGACATGGGTCTCCATCTTTGATGGTGGTAATCCTTGGGGCACAGTTCTCCTGATTGTTATTTGGTGGTGGTACTGGGTTAGGCCCGGCTCTGTGATCATTATCTTGTTGCTCATTTAATGGACGTATTGTCCTTGGATGGATGGATTCTTCCTTTTTTCTTCTTTAATTCATTTACAGGATGTGGGCATCGCTGGTTATTGTCCATCCGTAGTTGCCCTTCAGAAGGTGATGGTGAGCTGTCTTCTTGAACCACTGCAATCCCTGAGGTGTAGATACACCCACAGTGCTGTTCGGAAGAGACTTCCAGGATTTTGATTCAGCGACAATGAAGGAGGGGCGATATATTTCCCAAGTCCAGGTGGTGAGTGACTTGGAGAGGAACCTCCACAATGTTTTGGCCTCAACTATTTTCTGTGGTATAGAATTCCACAGATTCACACTCTCTGGGTGAAGTGGTTTCTCCTCACCTCAGTCCTGAAAGGTCCACCCCTTATCCTCAAACTATGGCGTCTAGTTCTGGACTCCGCCACCATCGAGAACATTTTTTCTGAATCTACCCTGTATGTTTTTTTTTATAAATTCAGAGGACCCAATTATTTTTTTTCCGATTAGGGGGAAATTTAGTGTGGCCAATCCAACTAGCCTGCACATCTTTGGGTTGTGGGAGTGAAACCTACGCAGACACAGGGAGAATGCGCAAACGCCACTCAGATAGTGACCCAGGGCTGGGATCGAACCTTGGTCCTCAGCGCTGTTGCAGCTGTACAACCGTGCTGCCCCTAGAATCTACCCTGTATAACCCTGTTAGAAGTTTGTATGACAACGGTGAAAATCAACCCACTCTGTCCCGATCCGAGGATTCTGTACGGTCACTCTCACAGTCCAGGGCGTAGAATTCAGTGGATTCCGTCTCTACGTCCTCCCCAACCTCTGCGCTGCACTATTGCTGGACCTGGATTTCCAGTGCAATCTCCAGAGCCTCACCCTCAAATTCGGCGGGCCCCTACCTCCACTCACCATTTGCGGCCTTGCGACCCTCAAGGTTGACCCCCCTCCGTCTTTGCCAATCTAACTTCGGATTGCAAACCTGTTGCCACCAGGAGCAGATGGTTCAGCGCCCAGGACAAGACCTTCATCAGGTCCGAGGTCCAGCGGCTGCTTCGGGAGGGTATCATCGAGGCCAGCAACAGCCCCTGGGGAGCCCAAGTGGTAGTAGTTAAAACTGGGGAGAAACACAGAATGGTCGTGGATTACAGCCAGACCATCAGTCGGTACACGCAGCTCGACGCCTACCCCCTCCCTCGCATATCTGATATGGTCAATCAGATTGCACAATACCAGGTCTTCTCAACAATTGACCTGAAATCCGCCTACCACCAGCTCCCCATCCGAAAATCGGAGCATCCATACACTGCCTTTGAGGCGGACGGTCGGTTCTATCACTTTCTTAGGGTTCCCTTCGGCGTCACTAACGGGATCTCGTTCTTCCAAAGGGAGATGGATCGAATGGTCGACCAGTACGGTTTGCAGGCCACGTTTCCGTACTTAGATAATGTCACCATCTGCGGCCATGATCAGCAGGACCACGATGCCAACCTTTCTAAATTTCTCCGCACCGCCTCTCTTCTCAACTTCACCTACAATAAGGAGAAGTGTGTGTTCAGCACGACCCGCTTAGCCATCCTTGGCTATGTGGTCCAGAACGGAGTTCTGGGGCCTGATCCCGACCGCATGCGCCCCCTCATGGAGCTTCCCCTCCCCCACTGCCCCAAGGCTCTCAAACGCTGCTTGGGGTTTTTTTCATACTACGCCCAGTGGGTCCCAAACTATGCGGACAATGCCCACCCACTCATACAGTCCACTCAATTTCCCCTCGCGGCCGAGCAACAACAGGCCTTTATAGGTATCAGAGCTGATATAGCCAAGGCCGGGATGCACGTAGTAGATTAGACACTGCCCTTCCAAGTAGAAAGCGACACTACAGATGTCGCCCTTGCCGCCACTCTAAATCAGGCAGGCAGACCCGTGGCATTCTTTTCCCACACCCTTCATGCCTCAGAAATTCAGCACTCATCCGTCGAAAAAGAGGCCCAGGCCATCATTGAAGCTGTGCAGCATTGGAGACATTACCTGGCTGGCAGGAGATTCACTCTCCTCACTGACCAGCGGTCGGTAGCCTTCATGTTTAACAACACGCAGCGGGGCAAAATCAAAAACGATAAAATCTTGCGGTGGAGAATCGAGCTCTCCACCTATAATTATGAGATTTTGTATTGCCCCGGCAAGCTCAACGAGCCCCAAGACGCCTTCTCCCGAGGTACATGTGCCAGCGCACAAGTAGACCAACTCCGGGCCCTGCACGACAGCCTTTGTCACCCGGTGGTCACACGACTGTACCACCTCGTCAAGACTCGCAATCTGCCCTACTCTGTCGAGGAAGTACGGACAGTCACCAGAGACTGCCAGGTCTGCGTGGAGTGCAAGCCACACTTCTACCGGCCGGACAGTGCGCGCCTGGTGAAGGCTTCCCGCCCCTTTGAACGCCTGGATTTCAAAGGGCCCCTCCCCTCCACCGACCGCAACACGTATATTCTCAGTGTGGTCGATGAGTAGTCCAGATTGCCCTTCGTCATCCCATGCCCCGATATGATGTCTGCCACATGATGTACCATCAATTGAACGCGAGACAAGTTGCTGAACAAAAGTGTGGCTTTAATCTACTAGATGTCAGCCCTGCGGTCGATTACAGTAGAAGGACGACCGCCGGGAGTACTGGGTATTTATACCCCGCCCTGGAGGTGGGGTTACCTCAGCCTCTTGACCAATCGGGGAGCCATCACATGACTGGTCTCAACCAACCGGTCGAGAGACACATGACCGACCAGGGCCAATGGTAAGCCGGTGTTCTGCATCAATGGCAGGCAGCTATGCTAATCATACCACCACATTCACCCCTTGCGGAGAAAGAAGCCGGGGGGGGGGTGTCAACGAGAGCTGGTGGAGGGGGGGGGAGAACTGGTGGTATGAGTAGTAAGGAGAGGAAAGAAAATGTATCCTTGGCTTCCCACTGGCCCAGACATTTAGCAACAGTACATAGTGTCCATACAAGGTCCATGGTGGTGTTGAAGTTAAATGGACTCGATCAGCCGTTTCGTTGCCCGTGACGTCCTGGCAGACCGCCGCAGGGGAGTTGGTGACGTTGATTCAGCCGATGGTGGTTGTTCAGCTGATGTCCTGGACTCCGGAAGCGATGGTCCTTGAACTGTCTCCGTACCCCGGGCTGGTGGTGGAGACGCCATGGATGAGGAAGGGGTGGCCTGGGTGGGGCGCTGGGGAAAAAGGGGCGGGGGGGGTCTGTGGTGAAGGGGGAGAAGGCCGCACGCCGGCGGGTGCCAGGTCCCGGAGGGAGACCGTGTCCTGCCGACCGTCGGGGTACTCCACGTACGCATACTGCGGGTTAGCGTGGAGTAACTGGACTTGTTTCACCAACGGGTCGGACTTGTGCACCCGCACATGCTTCCGGAGCAAGATGGGCCCGGGGGCGGCCAGTCACGTCGGGAGAGGGGATCCGGAGGACGACTTCCTGGGGAAAACAAGAAGACGTTCATGAGGTGTTTGGTTAGTTGTGGTGCAGAGAAGGGAGCGGATAGAATGTAGGGCATCGGGGATAACCTCTTGCCATCGGGAAATAGGGAGATCTCTGGACCGGAGGGCCAGTAGGATGGTCTTCCAGATGGTACCATTCTCCCGCTCGACCTGTCCGTTACCCCAGGGGTTATAGCTGGTCATCCTGCTAGAGGCAATGCCCCTGCCAAGCAGGAATTGACGCAGCTCGTCGCTCATAAATGAGGACCCCCGATCGCTATGTATGCACGCGGGGTAGCTGAACAGGGAGAAGATAGAGAGGAGGGCCTTAATGACGCTCAATGTGGTCATGTCGGGGCAGGGAATGGTGAAGGGGAAGTGGGAGTATTCATCGATCACCGTCAGGAAGTAAATGTTGCGGTTGCTAGAGGGAAGGGGCCCCTTGAAGTCTATGCTGAGACGTTCGAAGGGGCGGGATGCTTTGATCAGATGCACGCGCTCGGGGCGGTAGAAGTGCGGTTTGCACTCTGCGCAGCTGTGGCAGTCACGGGTTACTGTCCTGACTTCCTCGATGGAGTAAGGCAGGTTGCGGGTCTTTATGAAATTATAGAAACGGGTCACCCCTGGATGGCAGAGGTCCGCGTGGTGGGAGCGGAGGCGGTCTATCTGCGCGCTGGCGCAGGTACCGCGGGACAGGTCATTAGGAGGCTCATTGAGCTTCCCAGGATGATACAAGATATCGTAGTTGTACGTGGACAACTCGTTCCGCCACTGCAAGATCTTGTCGTTCTTAATCTTGCCCCTCTGTGCTTTATCGAACATGAAGGATACTGACCGTTAGTCCGTGAGGAGGGTAAACTTCCTGCCGGCCAAATAGTGCCTCCAGTGTCGCACAGCTTCGACTATGGCCTGGGCTTCCTTTTCCACTGAGGTGTGGCGGAGTTCGGAAGCCTGGAGGGTTCTGGAGAAGAAGGCCACGGGTCTGCCCGCTTGGTTCAGGGTGGCCGCCAGAGCTACTTCTGATGCGTCGCTCTTGACCTGGAAGGGGAGGGACTCATCGATGGCACGCAGCATGGCCTTTGCGATGTCCGCTTTGATGCGGCTAAAGCCCTGGCAGGCCTGTGTCGACGGCGGGAAGGTCGTGGACTGAATGAGGGGACGGGCCTTGTCGGCGTAATTGGGAACCCATTGGGCGTAGTAAGCAAAGAAACCCAGACCGTATTTGAGGGATTTGAGGGTATTGGGGAGAGGGAGTTCCATCAGGGGGCGCATGCGTTCGGGGTCGGGGCCTATCACTCCGTTACGCACTACGTAGCCGAGGATGGCTAGACGGTCGGTGCTAAACACTTATCCTTATTGTAGGTCAGGTTAAGGAGTTTTGCGGTTTGGAGGAATTTTCGGATGTTGGTGTCATGGTCCTGCTGGTCGTGGCCGCAGATGGTGACACTATCGAGATACGGGAAGGTAGGGAAGGTAGCCCGTAATCCGTATTTGTCGACCATTCGGTCCATCTCCTGTTGGAAGACCGAGACCCCATTTGTGACACCGAATGGAACCCTGAGGAAGTGGTAGAGGCGCCCATCTGCCTCGAACGTGGTGTACCTGCGGTCACTCGTGTGGATGGGGAGCTGGTGATAAGCGGACTTGAGGTCCACCGTGGAGAAGACTTTGTATTTCGCAATCTCGTTTACCATGGCGGAAATACGGGGGAGGGGATACGCGTCCAGTTGCGTAAACCGGTTGATGGTCTGGCTGTAGTCGATGACCATCCGGTTTTTTCTCCCCAGTCCGGACCACCAGCACTTGGGCTCGCCAGGGACTGTTGCTGCCCTTGATGACCCCTTCCTTCAGCAACCTATGGACCTTGGACCTGATGAAGGTCCGGTCCTGGGCGCTGTACCGTCTGCTCGGGTCGCGATGGGTTTGCAATCGGGGTGAGATTAGCAAACAAGGAGGGGGGGTCCACTTTGAGGGACGCGAGGCTGCAGACAGTGAGGGGGGGTATAGGGCCGCCGAATTGGAAGGTCAAGCTCTGCACGTTGCACTGGAATTCCAGTCCTAGGAGTGCCGGTGCGCAAAGGTCAGGGAGGACAAGGAGTTTATAATTTTTAAAAACCTTCCACTGGACCGTGAGGTCCGCGATGCAGCACCCGGTGATGCGGACGGAGTGCAAACCTGAGGCTAACCCGATTTTCTGTTTTACAGGGTGGACAGGGAGCGCACAGCATCTTACTGTCAGGGTGTACGAAGCTTTCCGTGCTCCCGGAGTCCAGCAGGCAGTCCGTCTCGTGCCCGTTGAGGTGAATTTGCGTTGTCGTCTTGGCGAGCGTGCGTGGACGTGACTGGTCGAGCTGAATGGCCGCGAGCCGTGGAGAAGATCCATAATCGTCGTCGTCGGCCGAGTGGGTGCTGGCAGGACCTTGTGTGCCAGTCCAGGATGGCGGTGCCCAGGATCCGCACGTGGAGTCGGTGCCCCAAGATGGCGGCACCCAGGACCCGCACATGGCGTCCGGGGCCCAAGATGGCGGCGCCCGCAGGACCCTCGTGGTTGCTGGGGGCGGGGTTAGCGGTGCCGGCGGGCCGATCGGAGCGGCTGAGAGCGGGGGTAAAGAGGCGCGCAGGCCGGGCGCAGGGGCCCGGGGGTGGGGGGGGGGGGGGGGGGAGATTGACGCGGTGCGCTGTAAGGGCCCGGAAGGGCCCGGAGGAGGAGATCCTCCTGTGCCGCGCAGCGACCGACTTGGACTGGCAGACCGACGAAAAATGGCCCTTCCCGCAGCTCTTACAAAGGGCGGAGCGGGCTGGGCAGCGCAGGCGAGGGTGTATGGCAAACCCACAGAAATAGCAGCGGGGCCCCGCTGACTTGTCGGGGCGTCCCGCGGCGCAGGCCTGAGGGGGTTCGGGAGCGGCGGATGGCGTTGGGGAAGCGTGCCAGGAGGCCCAGGGTGCTGCAGCGCGGCTGGGGACATAGGCGCGGGCGTTTAAGTCGGCAACCTCCAGGGAGGTGGAGAGAGTCCGTGCCTCAGTTAGGCTGAGGTCGTCTTTTTCCAGCAGCCGCTGGCGGATAGCGGCGGACTGCATCCCAGCCACATAAGCATCTCTGATTAAAAGTTCCATGTGCTCAGCGGCTGAAACTTGGAGGCAGGCGCCATTCCTCCCCAGGACAGCAAGGGCCCGGTAAAAATCATCTAAGGACTCACCGGGGAACTGTTGTCTGGTAGCCAGCAGATGTCGGGCGTACACTCGGTTTACCGGCTTGAGAAATTGTCCTTTTAGCTTATCCATGGCCACGTCATATTCCTTTTCTTCCTCTATCATCGCGTAGGCCGACATGCCCACGCTGGAATGGAGAACATGAAGTTTCTGTGCCACGGTGGGGGGGCTGCTTGCGGTCGCCAGATAGCTATCGAAACACGCCAGCCAATGCTTGAAGATTTCTGATGCGTTCGGAGTTTGCGGGCTGATGCGGAGGCATTCGGGCTTGATCCGGAGCTCCATCTTCAAATTTCTAGTAGATTAAATTGATGTACCATCAATTGAATGTGAGACGAGTTGCTGAACAAAAGTGTGGCTTTAATCTACTAGATGTTAGCCCTGCGGTCGATTACAGTAGAAGGACGACCGCCGGGAGTACTGGGTATTTATACCCCGCCCTGGAGGTGGGGTTAACTCAACCTCTCGACCAATCGGGGAGCCGTCACATGACTGGTCTCAACCAACCGGTCGAGAGGCACATGACTGACCAGGGCCAATGGTAAGCCGGTGTTCTGCACCAATGGCAGGCAGCTATGCTAATCATACCACCACACCACCGTCATCAAGGCCCTCAACACAATCTATGCCCTCTTCGGTTTCCCCGCCTACATCCACAGTGACAGGGGATCCTCATTCATGAGTGATGAGCTGCGTCAGTTCCTGCTCAGCAGGTATAGCCTCCAGCAGGACAACCAGCTACAACCCCCGGAGAAACGGGCAGGTGAGAGGGAGAACAAGACTGCTTGGAGGGCCATCCAGCTGGCCCTACGGTCCAGAAACCTCCCAGCCTCTCGCTGGCAGGAGGTCTTCCCTGATGCACTACACTCCATCCAGTCATAACTGTGCACCGCCACAAAAAACACACCCCATGAACGTCTTTTTACCTTCCCCAGGAAATCCACATCCGGGGTGTTGCTCCCGACTTGGCTCGCAGCTCCAGAACCGGTCCTGCTACATAGGCACGTCCAACTCCACAAGGCGGACCCCTTGGTGGACAGGGTACACTTGCTCCACGCCAACCCCCAGTATGCCTACGTGGAGTTCCCCGACGGCCGCCAAGATACTGTCTCCGTCAGGGACCTAGCACCGTCATGTTCCAGTCAAACACACTTTCCCACCCATTCGCCACCCTCCCCTCCCCCGGCACTCCCAACATTAACCCCACCAGGTCTATCCCTCCTTCCCCTGCCCACGCAAGAGGACGAAGAAGATTTCGGCACACTCCTGGGCTCATCTGATTGCAGGCCTGCACCAGCACCAACGTCGGTGACACCAGCACCGCCAGCACCGACATCGCCGCCACCGTTACGTCGCTCCCAGCGAATCGTCAAAGCACCGGATCGACTGAACCTCTGACGGGCACCCGATTGTCAAAATGGACATTTTTTTTCCCTTCCCCACTAATTTTCTAAAACACTGTACATAATTCTCAACACTGTATCTAGTTCAACACCACCCCCGCCGTACTCATTTTTAACAGGGGGTGAATGTGGTGGACCACTGTGTACACCTGTATTAGGGGATGTAAGGTAGGACCTGTGCTACAGGTTCACCGGTAGCCCCTGCCGTCTGGCTCCACCCACTAGGAGCTGTATAAATAAGCATGTCCTCCATTGATCTTTGTGCAATTGATCGTTCATCACACACCATAACCCCTCAATACAAATACATTAACTTAACACCATTACCCTTCTATCTCTCAGTTCTCACAGACAAGCTGTCTCTCTTAACCTATCCCAGTTTAATTAATCATGGACACGCACACCTTACCACCTGGCATTAGAAGGATTTATCGGTTGATACTTAAACCGTTTGACTGCACTGTGAACACACCTTTCTTCCCCCTCAATAGTGGGTGGGATTTTCCACACCCCCTGTGGTGGGTTTCGAAGTGGCAAAGATGGCCTACCAATGGCTGGCTGCGGTATCTTCTGATCCCATCACTGTCAATGGAGTTTCCCGTTTTATGCTCCCGGTGGTGAGAACGGCTGGGAAATCCAGTGCGTCCATAATACAGTCAAACAATGAGTATCAACCAATAAATCTTCCAACAAATGCCAATGCCAAGTGGTAAAATTGGGAGAGATTCCTTCTGAGCCAGGTGATGGACTCTCGACCATCATTATCCTTGAGGCAACAACATGTCCATTGGAGGTTTGTCAGGCTAGAGGAAGCTTCCGTGGAAGGACAAAAATAGTTTGCACCAAACATAGAGGTTATTTGGTAATACTGACCAGAACAAGGATCCTCATTCCCATCCCAGTAAATGTCAAACATCCATCCCACATTGCCAGTACAAACAGCTCCAGCTTATGTTTGGTGTTAAAGTTAACCTTCAAGTCAGAGAGCTGCAAACAGCCTCACTTACTCACATTGAGCTTTTTAAAGTGACTCTCAGCCAGTCTGCCTGCTCTCTGAGTGAATCATTTACTGTTGAGAAATATGTTGTATACCTGTGGAATTTTAAACCTTTACCTGCTTATCGAAACAATAAAAAAATCCAAATCAAGAATTGATGCAGATGAATGAGGAGGGATTTATGGAATGTGATCTTCAAAAGTACCTGGTGCTGGACCATTTGTTCACTTCACCAACAAATTGGTGTTCACACTCACTCCTGTGATCCACAATGAATTTAAACACAAACATCTTAATGACCGTCACAAGACTCTGTTCCTCCTTTTTATTTCCGTCTCTCTTTCTGGTCGCTGTGTTTGACTCTGACGGTTTCAGCTTTGAAATCTCCTCTGGCTCCCATTCCCTTATCCTGATAGGACCCAGTTCCACTCTCTCTTCAGGATTACAGACATTTTAGAAAGTTTCTCACTTCTCCCTGGACAATCTCCAGCTGCTCCCAGTTCAATTCCTTCCATTTGATCGGCACCTTTCAGCCTGAATAAAAAACACCCAATCCCACAGGAAATAAACCCTCCCCAAAATAAAGAAGATTTGGGACTCACCTCTGACTTTCCCACAACCTGATCCAAGATTTTCCGCCTTTTACTTGAAAACCTTTACTTTTGGTTTTCACTGACTTCCTGAATTGAGTAAATGACACCACCAGGTTAAAGTCCAACAGGTTTGTTTCAAGCACCAGCTTCACCTGAGGAAGGAGCTGTGCTCCGGAAGCTGTTGTTTGAAACAAACCTGTTGGACTTTAGCCTGGTGTTGTAAGACTTCTTACTGTGCTCACCCCAGTCCAATGCCGGCACCTCCACATCATTCCTGAATTGAGGGATGGATCCTGGTTTGGACCCAGTCTGTAATCGCACATCGATCACTATTTAATAATAATCCCCATTCACAATGTGTCGCCTCAAAACAAGGATTTCATTCAGAAAGTGAAGATTGGAGAAAGGGGGCTGGTCTAGCACAGTGGACTAAACAGCTGGATTGTAATACAGAACAATGCCAGCAGCGCAGGTTCGATTCCCGTACCAGCCTCTTCGAACAGGCGCCGGAATGTGGCGACCAGGGGTTTTTCACAGCAACCTGATCCAAGATTTTCCACCTTTTTCCAACAGATCTGTGAAGAGTAATAATGTTCACAGCAACAGCTCGTCCCTCCCTGAAAACTTTTACTTTCGCTTTTCACTGACTTCCTGAATTGAGGGATGGATCATGGTTCCACACCTGGAGGCTCTCCGAGCCTCTTTTCATTAAAATCTCTACCCCTCCTTCCTCTGCCCCTTCCCCTCCTCAAACCCCTTGCCTCTTCCTTGCCCTATTCACCCCTCCTCACCCCATTCCCCCTCCCCCTCCTCACCCACTATCCCTCTCACTCCCTAACCCCCTCCTCAACCCTTTCTCCCTTCCCCTCCTCATTCTCCCTCCCCTCCTCATTCTCCCTCCCCTACCCATTCTCCCTCCCCCTCAGTCTCCCTCCCCTCCTCATTCTCCCTCCCCCTCCTCATTCTCCCTCCCCTCCTCATTCTCCCTCCCCCTCCTCATTCTCCCTCCCCCTCCTCATTCTCCCTCCCCTCCTCATTCTCCCTCCCCCTCCTCATTCTCCCTCCCCCTCCTCATTCTCCTCTCCTCATCTTCATCCCCTTCTTCTAACTAGTTCCCCGCTCTTCTTCCCACTCTCCCCTTCCTCGTCACATTCTTCCCCCTCCTCATCGCACTACCTTTTCGTCACCCTCCTCATCCCATCCACCTCCCCTCCTCGTGCCCCCCTCTCTTCCTTAAACTTGTTCTTGCCCCTATCTCCCTCACCTTTCTCTTTGTCCTCGCCCCATCCTCATTTCCCTCTCCTCCTCATAGCACTCTCCCCCTCCTCAGACCCCTCACTCCTTCTGTTACCCTCACCCCTCCATGTTCTACCCACCCCTTGCCTCATCTTTGCCCCCTCTTCATCCCAATTACCCTCCCCTTCCTCACCCTCTCCTCACCCTAACCCCCTCCTCACCTCTATCTCCCTTCCCCTCCTTATCCCCCTTTCAGTAAGAAACCTTACAACACCAAGTTAAAGTCCAACAGGTTTATTTTAAATCACTAGCTTTCGGAGCTTAGCTGCTTCATCAGGTCATCAGCGATGCTCCAAAAGGTAATGATTCCAAATAAACCTGTTGGACTTTAACCTGGTGATGTAAGATTTCTCACTGTGCCCACCCCAGTCCAACGCCGGCATCTCCACATCATATCCCCCTTTCTCCATCTTTGTCCCATTCTGCCCCTCCTTATCACCCTCTCTCCTCCTGATCCCCTTGCTCCCTCCTTGTCCCCTCCTCACCCTCTCTCCCTTACCCTCCACATGCCCTCCTCACTCCCTAACTCCCTTCTTGCCTCTATCTCCCTCCTCAACCCCCTCTCCTCTCCTCATCCCAGTTTCACCCTCACCCATCATCGTCCCACTCGCCCCCTCTTCACCCCATCCCCTCCTCCTTCCATGAATCCCAATTGTCTCTATCTCCGCCCCCTCCTCATCAACTCTCCCCTAATCACCCCCAGTCTCCTCTTCATCCTCTTACTCCTCCTCATCCCCCTCACTCCTCTGTCCAACCTACTCCTCCTCACCCCTTATTATCCCCTATTCTCCCTCGTCAGCTCATCCCCTCCTCATTCAATATCCTCCTCCTCAATCCCAAAACCCCTTCTCACAGGGTGGAGGGGTTTGCCTCTTCATCAACTGCTCCTGGTGCTCGGATGTGGTGTCCCAGACTTGGACTACCTGACTGTGAAGTGCCGCCCATACTACCTTCCACGGGAGTTCACTTCTGCCAACATCACGGTGGTCTACATCCCACCCCAGGCGAAGTGAAGAGGATACTTGATGAATTGTACACCGCTATAAATAACAATGAAACACAATACCCGGAGGCCTTGTTCATCATGGCCGGGGACTCCAACAAGGCCAACCTCAAGAGTGTACTGTCCCACCAGGGGCCCCAACATACTTGACGACTGCGACACAAACAAAGGCGCCTACTGATCCATCCCCTGACCAAACTTCGGAAAATCGGACCACTAGACGGTGCTCCTTCTCCCGGCATACAAGCAGATACTTAAGCGGAAGAACCTGGTGAGGCACCCTCAATTACGACGCGAGAGCAAATTCGGTAATCAAAAGGCTTTAATCTACAGAGAACTGAACAGCATCTGAGCGAAGTGTGCTCACCACATGGAGCCTTATCCTATATACCGTTTCCTGAGGGCGTAGCCAGAGGCGGAGTCCCCCAGGGTTCCAAGCGTCCATTGTCCACGACGTAGCCGAGGATGGCTAGCCGGGTTGTGTGAAACACGCATTTCTCTTTGTTGTACATGAGGTTGAGGGCCCGGGCAGTCTGGAGGAACTTCCTCAGGTTTGCGTCGTGGTCCTGCTGGTCATGGTCGCAGATGGTGACGTTGTCCAAGTACGGGAAGGTGGCCCGTAAGCCGTACTGGTCCACCATATGATCCATCGCCCTCTGGAAAATGGAGACTCCGTTTGTGACACCAAAAGGGACCCTGAGGAAGTGAAACAGCCGACCGGCTGCTTCGAAAGCCGTGTAGGGGCGGTCTTGTGGGCGGATAGGGAGTTGATGATAGGCCGATTTAAGGTCGACCGTGGAGAATACCCGATACTGGGCAATGTGAGTCACCATTTCTGCTATGCGGGGAAGTGGATACGCATCGAGTTGCGTAAAGCGGTTTATAGTCTGGCTATAATCCATGACCGTTCGCTGCTTTTCCCCGGAACGGACTACCCCTCCAAGGGCTGTTGCTGGCCTCTATGACCCCCTCTTTGAGTAGCCGCTGAACCTCCGACTTGATGAAAGTCATGTCTTGGGTACTGTACCGGCGACTCCTGGTGGCGACGGGCTTACAGTCGGGAGTGAGGTTCGCGAAGAGGGGGGGTGGCGCAACTTTGAGTGTCGCCAGGCTGCAGACCGTGAGTGGGGACAGGGGGCCGCCGAACTTCAGTGTCAGGCTCCGGTGGCTGCACTGAAAGTCCAGACCGAGCAGCAGGGGGGCGCAGAGGCGAGGGAGGATGTAGAGTTTAAATCGGGTGTATTCAGCGCCTTGAATTGTGAGATCAGCGACACAATACCCCGTGATTTGTACCGAGTGGGACCCCGAAGCGAGGGCGATAGTTTGGGAGCCGGGGTGGGTGCGCAGGGAGCAGCGCCTTACCGTGTCTGGATGGATAAAGCTGTCCGTGCTCCCGGAGTCGAATAGGCAGGGAGTGTCGTGGCCGTTGACTTGAACCCGCATCATCGAGTTCCGCAGGTGTTTTGGCCGCGATTGATCGAGTGTGATCGCTCCTAGTTGCGGGCCGTCAAAGTCGAACTCACAAAATGGCCACCTGGAGTCACAAGATGGCCACCGCCGCCGGTCGCACGTGTCGGGTTTCAAAGATGGCCACCGCCAAGATGGCCGCTCCCATGACTCGCACGAGGTCGATGACGCGTCGGAAGTGGGTGTGCCCGGCCGCAGCGCGGCCGCGTTGCGGGGCCTGTGAGACCGGGAGCTTGTTTTCTGGGCCTGGTGAGGGTTTTCATTTGTGGCCTTTGGGCCCAGCCAGGCAGACTTTAGCGAAGTGCCCCTTCTTCCCGCAGTCGTTGCAGATCGCGGAACAGACCGGGCAACGCTGACGTGGGTGCTGACCTTGCCCACAGAAATAGCACGGGAAACCCCGGAGTGAGCGGATCACCGCGTGGCACAGGCCTGTAGTGTGGCCGAGTCGGGAGGGGATCGAGAGGGGTTCGCAAGGTCCGCGGAGTACGTACGGAGGTTACGGTGGGTCATTTTGAAGAAGAGGCGAGCGTTACCATGCCCTGGAGATCCTTTGCCCCGTCTTCTAGGAGCCGCTGCCGGATGTACGAGGACCTGATACCGGACACAAGGGCGTCGCGAATATGCAAGTTCCTGTGGTCTTCTGCCGTCACTGCTTTGTGGTTGCAGTTCCTCGCGAGCGCAGTGAGTCTTTCCATGAACTCGTCCAGCGTTTCCCCGGAATGCTGGCTGCAGGTTGAGAGCAAATGTCTGGCGTGTACCTCGTTAGTAGGTTTTATGAAGCGTTTCTTCAGTATTTCAACCGCCGCTTCATAGGTCGTAGTGTTCTCGATCATGGCGGAGAGTCGGTGGCCCACCCGGCCATGTAGTAAACGCAGCTTGCGAGTGCTGTCGACATCAGTCGTTGAGGAGTCCAGATAGTCCTCGAAACACCGGAGCCAATATTTAACAATTTCCGGGGCTTCCGGCGACCTGGCGTCCAGGTTGAGTTTCTCCGGTTTTAAAGCGCTGTCCATCTTGATGTGTCTGTAGATTAAATTGAGGTACCCTCAATTACGACGCGAGAGCGAAGTCGGTAATCAAAAGGCTTTAAGCTACAGAGAACTGAACAGCATCCGAGAAAAGTGTGCTCACCACATGGAGCCTTATCCTTTATACCGTTTCCTGGGGGCGTAGCCAGAGGCGGAGTCCCCCAGGGTTCCAAGCGTCTTAAAGGGGCAAGGTATTAAAGGTCAGGTACCGTTTACAGCAGTTATTAATACCGTTCATCACACCTGGTTAAAAGGTCACGCAATGCTGGTCCGAGGCAACAGCAGAGCTCCTACATTACTGCTTGGAGACAGTGGACTGGTCCATATTCAAGAAGACAGTGGCCAATCTAAACGAGTATGACATCACCATCAGAGACTTCATCTGGATGTGTGTAGGAGACTGCGTGTCAATGAAGGTAATACATGGGTTCCCCAACTAGGAACCTCTACCAGAGGATCGGACTTATGGCTCCTGACGTGCTTTCTGAGTAGGACTGGCCCCGGTGTCTTCAGTCAGGACGGAAGCGAGGCCCCTGAGATGGATCTCCTAGGGAAAAGAAATAGGCGGTCATGAGGGGTCTCGTTTGTGGCCGTGCAAAGTAGGGACCTAATAGATTGGAGCACCGGGGAGGACCTCCTGCCAGTGAGAAACTGGGAGATTCCTGGATCGCAGGGTCAGTAGGGCGGTCTTCCAGACCGTCACATTCTCCCTCTCCACCTGCCCGTTTCCCCTGGGGTTATAAAAGGTAGTCCTGCTCGAGGCGATGCCCTTGCTGAGCAGGTACTGACGCAGTCCGTCGCTCATGAACGACGAGCCCCGGTCACTGTGGACATAATTGGGGAAACCAAACAGGGTGAAGACACTATGTAGGGCTTTAATGACGGTGGACGTGGTCATGTCGGGGCAAGGGATTGCAAAGGGGAAGCGGGAGAACTCATCAATAATATTGAATAAATATGTATTGCAGTTATTGGAGAGGAGGGGCCCTTTGAAATCGATACTGAGGCGCTCAAAGGGCCGGGATGCCTTTACCAGGTGGGCCCCAGCTGGTCGATAGAAGTGCGGTTTACACTCCGCACAGATCAGGCAGTCCCTGGTCATGGCTCTGACCTCATCGGTGGAGCAGGGCAGGTTGCGGGCCTTGATATAGTGGATAAGCCGGGTGATCCCCGGGTGGCATAGGTCATCGTGGATAGCCCGTAGTCGGTCATCTTGCACGCTGGCGCATGTGCCGTGGGACAGGGCATCTGGGGGCTCGTTGAGCTTCCCAGGATTATAGGTGGAGTGTTTGATCCTCCACCTCAAGATCTTATCGTTCTTGATTTTGCCCCGCTGCGTATTGTCGAACATGGAGGCTACCGATCGTTGGTCAGTGACGAGGGTAAACCTCCTACAAGCGAGGTAGTGCCTCCCGTGCTGTACGGCTTCCACGATGGCTTGGGCCTCCTTCTCGACTGAGGAGTGCCGAATTTCGGAGGTGGTGAGGGTGCGCGAATAAAACGCTACCGGTCTGCCTGCTTGATTGAGGGTAGTGGCGAGAGTGACCTCTGATGCGTCGCTCTCCACCTGGAAGGCCCCGGACTCGTCCACTGCGCGCATCGCGGCTTTGGCGATGTCTGCTGTGATGCAGCTGAAGGCCTGGCGGGCCTCAGCCGCCAGTGGGAAGATGGTGGCCTTGATTAATGGGTGGGCTTTGTCCGCATAGTTGGGGATCCACTGGGTGTAATGGGCAGCACGGTAGCATGGTGGTTAGCATAAATGCTTCACAGCTCCAGGGTCCCAGGTTCGATTCCCGGCTGGGTCACTGTCTGTGCGGAGTCTGCACGTCCTCCCCGTGTGTGCGTGGGTTTCCTCCGGGTGCTCCGGTTTCCTCCCACAGTCCAAAGATGTGCGGGTTAGGTGGATTGGCCATGCTAAATTGCCCGTAGTGTCCTAAAAAAGTAAGGTGGGGGGGGTTGTTGGGTTACGGGTATAGGATGGATACGTGGGCTTGAGTAGGGTGATCATTGCTCGGCACAACATCGAGGGCCGAAGGGCCTGTTCTGTGCTGTACTGTTCTATGTTCTAACCCGAGGCACCTCTTCAGGGCCTTGGGGCAGTGAGGAAGGGGGAGTTGCAGGAGGGGGCGCATACAGTCAGGGTCGGGTCCTAGGACCCCGTTTTCCACGCCGTAGTCGAGAATAGCTAGTCTGGTTGTGCGGAAAACGCATTTCTCCTTGTTGTACGTGAGGTTTAGGGTTTGGGCGATTTGGAGAAATCTGTGGAGGTTGGCATCATGGTCCTGCTGATCATGGCCGCAGATGGTGACATTGGCCAAGTATGGAAATGTGGCCCGCAGCCCGTACTGGTCCACCATTCGGTCCATTGTTCTTTGGAACACCGAAACCCCATTCATGACGCCAAAGGGGACCAGGAGGAAGTGGAAAAGGCGGCCGTCTGCCTCAAAAGCCGTGTCGTGGCCGTCCTCCGGGCGGATTGGGAGCTGGTGGTATGCAGACTTCAGATCCACCATGGAGAATACCCGGTAGTGTGCGATCTGGTTTACCATGTCTACAATCTGGGGAAGTGGGTACGCATCAAGTTGCATGTACCGGTTTATGGTTTGGCTGTAATCTACAACCATCCGGTACTTTTCCCTGGTCTTGACGACCACCACCTGAACTCTCCATGGGCTATTGCTGGCCTCGATGACTTCCTCCCGCAAGATTCGCTGGACCTCAGACCTGATAAAAGTCCTGTCCTGTATGCTGCTTCTGGTGGCAACTGGTTTGCAGTCAGCGGTGAGGTTTGCGAAGAATTGGGGAGGGTCGACTTTTAGGGTTGCGAGGCTGCATATGGTGAGTGGGGGTAGGGGCCCCCCGAACTTCAGGTTAAGCTCCTGAGGTTGCATTGGAAATCTAGTCCCAATTGGAGAGGAGCACAGAGGTCTGGGAGCACATATAATTTAAAATTGGCGTACTCGGCGTTCTGTATTGCTAATGTTGCTGTAGTGTACCCTCGGATTTGCACCGAGTACAACCCAGGGGCGAGGGAGATGGTTTGGTGCGCTGAGGAAATTGTGAGCGAGCAGCGTCTTACCATGTCCGGGTGAATGAAGCTCTCTGTGCTCCCGGAGTCGTAAAGGCAAGGCGTCTTGTGCCCGTTTACCCGGACGGCCATCATGGAGCTCCGGAGGTGCTTGGGTCGCGATTGGTCCAGGGTGACCGCGCTGAGTTGCGGGTAGCCGGCGTGGTCGCAGGTGCTGGGGGCGGTTTCACGATGGCTGCCCTTGTTGATCGAGTGGCATAGCAGATGGCGGCCAAGATGGCGGCCCCCGTTGGTCGAGCGTGCCGGGCAGTGAGGAAGTTGGCGTCAAAGATGGCGGCCGCCATGGATCGCACGTGGCTGGCCGCGTGGGGGAGGATGGCCACGATGGCAGCCCCCGTGAGTCGCAAGTGCTGTGAGGGCTGGAAGATGGTTGCCCCCACGGATAGCAGGAGGCTGATGACACGTCTGCCGGTGGCGGAGTCGGCAGACACGCTGCCACACTGCGGGGTCTGTGGGCCTTTGAGTCTGAGGATCGGGCCTGTGAGTTAGAGTTCTTGGACCTGGCCAGGCAAACTTTGGCGAAATGTCCTTTTCTCCCGCAGCTGCTGCAGTTCACGTTACGGGCCGGGCAGTGTTGGGACAGGCCGCAGAAATAGCAGGGTAGCCCCCAATGATGGGCGGGTGGCTGCACGGCACAGGCCTGGGATAGTCTTTGGTCAGGGGTCCACGAGGGGGTCATGTGGTCAGCCGGGAACGTGTTAAGGCTCTGGAACGCTACTTCCAGAGAGGAGGCTAACTTTACCGTCTGATCCAGGTCCAGGGCCCCCTTTTCGAGTAGGCGCTGTCTCACATAGTTGGACCGGACACCCACCACGTAGACGTCTCGGACGGCGAGTTCCATATGTTGAGTGGCCGTAACGGCCTGGTAGTTGCAGCTGAGTGTGAGGCTTTTGAGGTCCCGTAGGTAGTCTTCTAGTTATTCCCCGGGATGCTGGCGGCGAGTGGTGAGCATGTGTCACGCGTAGACCTCGTTCACGGGCCGTACAGAGGTGTTCGAGCATCGCGAGGGCGTCTGCGTAGGAGGAGGCCTCGTCGAGTTGAACAGAGATTCGATGGCTCACCTGTGCGTGGAGAAGGCTCAGCTTCTGTTCGTCGGTGACGGAAGGCTTGGAGAAGGCCGTGAGGTAGGCCTTGAAGTAGCAGAGCCAGTGTGAAAAGATTTATTTCGTCTCCACTGCCTGCGGATCGAGTTCCAGTCGGTCAGGTTTGAGGGCCGATTCCATAGTTGTGTTTAAGTTGATTAAATTGATGCAACCATCAATTCACGCGAGACAAGAGTAGAAGTAAACCGTGGCTTTAATCAACTTAGAACAGAGCCTGCCTGCGACTGATCCAATCCTGAGAACCGCCTACAGGTCGACTGCTCTTTATACCTCCCTTCAAGGGGAGGAGCCATGGGCGGAGCCCATACATGCCCCAACATGTTCCCCTATGGATAATGCCATACAATGGCCCATAGGAGAAGCCCACAAGGGCAACAGCACAGATACAAATACAAGGGCAACAGCACAGATACAAATACACTGGTGGATTATTAGTACAATATATTCACCACATGGAGTTCGGAGGATACAGGTACTGTGGGGGTTGGGGGGGGGGGGGTTATTTTCTTCCTAGGTGAAGGGTTTTCATTGGGTTGACTATTTGTTGCAGGGTAAGAAGTTTGTAAGTGGGCAACTATTGCCCCCTTCCCCTCCTGCTGCCTGTGGTGGTGTTTATTTATTGGAGGAGGTGACCTGTGGTTTTGGATGTGTCTTTGTTTGGGTGGGGGAGGGGGAGGTCCACATGGAACCTCTTGCACAAATCAAAGGAGAGAGGGTGGGGGGAAGGGGTTGGGGAATTAATAGGAGGAGTCTTTGGGTAGGAGTTGCCACACTGGCAGGTAATGCTGGTGAATGGAAGTGAGGTGGGGGAGATGGCCGTGAGGGATGGCCAAGCATGGAGAGGGGAATGCGACGTGGCAGTTGGAGAAGAAGCGTGGTCAGGAGCGGAGAAGGGGGCCATCTTGGACGGACCCGGTACAGTGCTAAATTAAAAGGGGACAGAGCCGATAGAGGAGGATGGCAAATGGTAGAGGGGAATCGAGGCATTAGCCTCTGGTAAGACTTATAATATGGAGCGTGCGGGGGCTCAAAGGGCTGGTGAAGAGATCTCAGGCCTTTGCACACTTAAGGAGTTTGAAGGTGGGGGTGATCTTTGTGTAGGAGATGCACCTTTGCGTGAAGGACCAGGTTAGGTTGAGAAGGGGATGGATGGGTCAGGTATTTCGCTAGGGGTCTGACTCAAAATCGCGGGGGGTGACCATTTTGCCAAGTAAAAAGATGGGGTTTGTGAGTGCAAAGGAAGTGACGGATCTGGGTGCGAGATATGTGATGGTGAGCGGGTGTTGGTGGTGTTAGTGGATGTATAAGCACCGAATTGGAACTATGTGGGGGTTTTGCGGGAGAGATTCCAGACAGTTGATTATGGGAGGAGACTTTAATTCTGTGCCGGAGCCAATGGTGGGCAGGTCGAGCCCCAGGTCAATGGGAAAGCTGCGGATAGCGAAGGAGCTGGGAGGGTTTATGGATATGGTGGACCCATGGCAATTTAAGAACCTGGGGGAAGGGAGTACTCCTTCTTCTCGCACGTGTATAAGGTGTACTCAAGATTTTATTTTTTTGTGGTAAGCCGAGAGGTGTTGGTGGGGTTTTGCTGGGGGCAGAGTACGCGGGGATAGTAATCTTGGACCACGTGCCGCTCTGGCTGGAGGTTCGACTTAGTTCAGGACAAGAGCAGATGCCAGGATGGAAGTTGGATTCAGGGTTGTTAGCGGACAGGGGGTTTTGTGATAAGTTGCTGTCGGTGATCAGAGACTATGTGGAGTTGAACCAAAATGGGGAGGTATCAGCGGCCAAATTCTGGGAGGCATTGAAGGCGGTGGTTCGGGGGGAGATTACCTTGTTCAAGGCGCATGAAGATAGGAAAAGGAGAGAGGAGTACGAATGATTATTGGGCAGGATATTCGAGGTGGACGGAATATTCGAGGGCCCCCACTGCAGATAGATTGGCGAAAAGGAAAAAGTTACAGGGACAGTTTGACAGATTGACGATGGGAAGGGCGGTTGGGCTGCTACGGAGGGTGAGCAGTATGAATATGGAGAGGCGAGCCGCATGTTAGCCCATAAGCTACAGAGGCAGGCAGCATCCAGGGAAATTTTGAGGGTATGGTTAAGGACAGGGGAAGTGATGTGGAGCCAGGGAAAATAAATGAGGCATTTAGGGGATAGAGGAATTATACAGGGCAGACCAGGGAGGGTGAAGAGGGGGAATATGGGGCGGTTCTTAGATGGGCTGGAATTTCCGCAGCTGGATGAGGAGAGGAGGCAGGCGCTAGAAGAGCCTTTATGGCTGAGGGAGGTAATGGAGAGTATAAGAGGGATGAAGTCGGGGAAGGCCCCAGGGCTGGACGATTACCCGGCGGAATTTTATGAGGAGTTTGCGGTTGAATTGGCACCACACCTACTGGACGCATTTAGCGAGGTGCTGTTGAAGGGGGAGCTGCTGGAGACAATGACACAGGCAATGATCAGAAGGGAAGGACCCATTAGAATGTGGGTCATATAGGCCCATATCACTGTCAAACACAGACGTAAGAGTGCTGGCTGCGTTATTGGTGGGGAAGATGGAAGGTTGTGACCCGGGGATCAAGCAGGCTTTGTAAAGGGCAGGCAACCCTCGAGTAATATAAGGCGCTTATTGAATGTGATCATGACCCTGTTGAGAGAACGGGTACCGGAGGTGGTGGTGTCTATGGACGCATAGAAGTCATTTGATGAGGTGCAGTGGTAGGACCTGTTCGAGGTCCTGGGAAGGTATGGGTCGAAGTTTGTGGCATGAGTGCATCTGCTGTATGTGGCCCCGGTGGCAAGTGTACGGACCAATGAGATGATTTCATGGAGTTTTGGGTTGCATCAGGGAATGAAGCAGGGGTGTCCTCTGTAGCCACTGTTGTTTGCGCCAGCGATAGAGTCCTTGGCGATGACCTTTAGGGGTCAGTAGAGTGACAGGGGATTAGGAGGGGGTGCAGGGAGCACCGGGTTTTCACTCGATAGGGGTACTCAATACAGGATTTGCACACTCTATACCTGGTAGAAGAAAGCCATACATTGCTACCACAGAAGGAGGCCATTCAGCCCATCTTGTCCATGCCAGCCCAAAAAAAAGCCCTTTCTAATCCCACCAGTCTAAAGCTGGAGTCTATTGGAGAGGTACGATACCCTTGTGGGTATGGTCTGGGATATCTTTGTGCGAGGTCAAGTGTCCATTGGGAGATGTGGAGTGCACTTTGACATTGTTAAAAGTCGACCTAAATGTGCACAAACAATTGTTAGAAAATAGAAATAACTTCAATAATTTATATTTGTAGTTTGAGTATTAGAAATAAGACACAAGTTTAGGTAAATTAATTTGTATTTCTATTTGCATGCTGAGAAACGATTAAAACTTCAGTTTAGTTTCAGTTAAAAAAAGCTGCCAACTAGTTTATAGTTTCACCCTTGCTGTTCTGGTCCCTGTTTCATCTAATTCTTTGTCCCCTCAGATGCCTTAAAAACAAACTTTTTCCCTTCCTTTTAGATGTTAAAGAATGCAAGCTTCAACAACTCATCGATGCCAACGCCCGTCCAGGACCCTCCAGCCCTTCCCGCTCCTTGGATCCCATCATTTCTAACCCCAACTCTTGCCGTGCATTCACCATACCCTCTGACCTTCCCCTCTCTCAGACTGAATGTGTTGTACTCAGCGAAGGACTCACTTCATACCCTCACACCTCCACCTCAATGAATTTCGACTCAACACAATGCTAAACTCTTCTGAGTGTCCCAGGAGGCCCATCGTGTCAGTCTGTTCCTGCTTCACTGAACTCTTTTCTTCCTATCTTGACTCCATACTCTCTCCTCTTGTCCAGTCCCTTCCCACCTACATTTACGATTCTTCCGATGCCCTACATCATACCACCAACTTCCAGTTCCCCAGCCCGAAAAGCCTCCTCATTACCACGGATGTCTAATTCCTCTATATGTCCAAACCTACCAGTATGGTCTGAGGGCTCTCCGTTTCTTCCTCCAACACAGGCCTGAACATTCCCTGAAAATGGAGGTCACATTGCTAACTACGTATATACAGAACTGTGCACATATCATCACAGGTATTAAGAATTTATCCTTTGTGAAAATTCCCATTCCAAATTAGCTCAGCGTTCTTTAAAAATTAATTCATGGTATGTGGGTGTCGTTGGTTAGGCCAGCATTTATTACCCATCTCTAGTTGCCCTAAAGAAGGTCAGTTGCCTTCTTTAACGTTGTAAAGATGCTGACGCCTCGGTCACGATTCGCGCCCCGCATATTCCCTATCCGTCCATGTCATCTCCTGCACCAGTCTGTCCATCTCTGCCCTATCCGTTCTGTCGCAATGGGCTCGGATTGAGATCAGTTCCCCTCTCACCACCGCCTTCAGCGCCTCCCAGAGCACCGCTGCTGAGACTTCCCCTGTATCGTTGACCTGTAGGTAGTCCTGCATGCATTTCCCCATTCTCTCACACACCCTCTCCTCTGCCAACAATCCCACCTCTAACCTCCATTGTGGGCGCTGGTAACTTTCTTTGCAGACCTGCAGGTCGACCCAATGTGGAGCATGGTCCGAAGTAGTGATCGCCGAGTATTCTGTATCCCTCACCCCCTCCAAAAAGTCCCTACTCATAATAAAGAAGTCAATATGAGAATAAACCTTGTGAACATGTGAATAGAGCGAGAATTCCTTCCCCGTCGGCCGGCTGATTCTCCAGGGGTCCACCCCCCCCCCCCCCCCCCCCCCATTTGTTCCATGAACCCTCTCAGTTCCCTTGCCATTGCCGGGACCCTGCCTGTTCTGGAGCACGACCGGTCCAGGTTGGGGTCGAGAACTGTATTAAAGTCCCCACCCATAATCAACTTGTGCGAATCCAAGTCGGGGATATTCCCCAGCAGCCTTTTGATGAAATCTACATCATCCCAGTTTGGAGCGTAAACATTCACTAGGGCCACCCTCACCCCCTCAAGCTTGCCCTAGACCATGAGAAATCTACCACCCCCATCCGCAACTGTGCTGTCCGCCTCAAATTTAACCCGTTTGTTAATCATGATCGCGACCCCTCTGGTCTTAGCGTCAAGCCCTGAATTGAAGACCTGGCTAACCCAGCCCTTCCGTAATCTAATCTGGTCCGCCACTTTCAAATGTGTCTCCTGCAGCAACATTACATCCGCCTTCGGAGCCCTTAAGTGCGCGAATACACGTGCCCTCTTGACCGGCCCGTTTAATCCTCTAACATTCCAGGTGATCAGCCGGATTTCAGGGCACCCTGCCCCCCCCCCCCCCCCCCCCCTTCTTGGGCCCACCTCCCCAGAACAGCCCTGTTCGAGCAATCGCTCTGGGACTGAAATAGAGAGAAAACAAACAAAGAACAGAGCTCGCCCCCACAATAATGCAATTCAAACTGTGTACTGAGGTGGGCGCTACCACCCACCCCCTCCCAATATTCCCAGAAAAATAGCAAAAAGAACCCGAACAGCCCCCCAGCACCCAATAACTTAAATTATAACTTTGGCTTGAACTTTAAAACTTTCAAACAGGCAAACACAAACACAAGAACACCCCCAATTTTCAGTAAAAGAGCATGCCGAACGACATCGCTAACACAAAGGGCAATCTGTGAACAACTGCGGACATTCCTTAGTACACTCTAACTTGAGTCCATGGGTCCTCAGCTCGGCACCAGTCCATGCCCTTTAGAAAAGTCCATCGCTTCCTCCGGGTCGTCACAATAATGTTGCTGTTCCCGGTATGTGACCCAAAGCTGCACCGGGAAAAGTAGCCCGAACTTGACCTTTTTAAACAGGATCTCTTTAATTTGTCTATAGGCTGCCCTCCTTCTGGCCACCTCCTGGCTCAGGTCCTGGTAGATGTGCAGGACACTGTTGTTCCATGAGCAGCTCTTCGTGCTCAGGCCACCTGTAGAACCCGCTCCTTGTCCACGAACCTATGGAACCTGACCACCATCGCCCGGGGGGGCCATCCCTCGCCTTCACTCTGTGTGCCCTGTCCAGCTCCAACGGACGCGGGAAGAAATTATCCCCCACCAGCTTCTGCAGCATATCTGCCACATATGCCGTGGCATCCACTCCCTCGGTCCCCTCCGGGAGCCCAATGATTCTCAGATTCTGTCGGCGAGACCTGTTTACCAGGTCCTCCAGCTTGTCCATCAGCCTTGCTTGCTGCTCCTTCAACTTACTAATTTCCACGCCCGCTACCATTTGGAAATCCGCCTGCTCTTCCACTGTCTTCTCCAGTGCCTGGACCTTCTTATCCTGAGCATTCGGCCTCTGGTCGTCACTCCACCGCTTTCTGGAGCGGTTCCAAATTATCCCGCTTCAGCGCTGCGAAGCTCTCTTTCAGGACCTTCAGCATGTTGTCAAGTGCTGTCTGGACCGTTCGTTCCATGGTCCGTTCATTGGCCATTTTTCCTCCCATTTGTGCTTCCACACCACCTTTGTTCAGCCCCTT